>NW_026623249.1:2654295-2697008 GCF_030028575.1 Malurus melanocephalus | reverse complement strand
TTTTTTTTTTTGTTTTAAATTTGAGAGTAGAATGCAGAAATATGTTTGAGTGGTGTAGGAATAGGACATCTCACTGACTGGCTTTAAAAAGGGTCTCTGGACCACCAAAGCTGCCTTATAGTCTGTTGTAGCTTTCACTTTTGGGGGGTGACTTGTGCGTGTTTAAACATCAATGCCAAGTCTTGCAGTGCTTTATTGCCATTGAGGTCAGCTAAAGTCCAGGGTCTCCGTTCAGTTCAGAGTGTCAGCCACACTGCTGAAGGCACCGTGACATGTGCTGCCCCTGTCCCATCTGGTGCTCTCTGTTCTGCTCCATCTACCAACTGGAGGGCCCTTGCTGATAAAGCGTTAGCCTCTAGTGTTGTTTGCATTGTTTTCAATCTGTAAAATGTTTGTGGGAGTGTCAGATATCTCAGTTGGGTGTCTCCTCCCCTCCCACTTCCTGAAGTAATTTACTTTTAGGACTTCTCTGAACAATGGAAGGGTTACTAGCTTTGTGTGGGATCAGCATATTGTTTCACACACCTGCTGGTCTCTGAACACATTCCTGTTGTATTAATGAAGACTTGAAATGAGAGATTGATAGATCTGTGGTGTTCAGGCACAGGATACTAAGAGCTATGTTACTATTCTTAGTTTGTAAATTGTCCTTTTGATACCATCTTGTTTTCTTTTGTAGGTATAAATAAAAACACTGTTACCAATAAATTGTGAACTTTGTCTTTATTTTGGAATGTAAAGCTGTCTTTGCCCCTGTTCTTCCCAGTTCTTAAAAGTCCAATTCAAGGAGATGGAAACACTTCCTGGCAAGCCACTGAATTTTAATTTAAATTGTCTTYGTGTGTAAAATACAAGAAAACTGAAAATAAGTGAGCTGGAAGGGTGTTTGAATACTTGTGGAATTAGAAGATTTATGTAATTCAAAGGCAGTGTGTCTTTTTTGTGATGTTACTGAACCTGAGTAGAGAGAGGGTCAGGCAGAGTTAATTTTCGAGAGGGTGTTAGTTCAAAGGGAGTTGAAGAAACAGTTTGTAGTATCTGCAGTGTCAGACATGGCCACCTGTCAAATGGGTCAGTTGCCTTACGTTGAYAGGCTTCATTAATGCATGTTCCCTTTACCATGGACACTTGCTGAAGGGCTAAAGGGAGTGACATTTTCACTTGTGCTGCCTCAGGGTCAAGATAGAGATMTGTTTTGGACATAGATGCTGGGAAGAGTTGGGAGAGAATAAACTGCGCTACTTCAGTATTGGCTGGCACTAGCACCAAATTCAAGTGAGAAGAAATAAAAAAAAAATGGAGGGGAAGAGTCTGATGGATGAAAAGCATTTCAGTTTTCCAGGTCTTGTCTTCCTGGCACTGGTTGAAACTCAGCTGAGCCACCCGTTAGTGATGAAGGGCCAGTGAAGGAAAGCTGTGATCTTAAATGGCTTCGTCTTTGGAATTTCTTGTGCTCCTGTGGGGTGTCTTCAAACAGGCATGGGAAGACTTAGTTTCTTTCCTTTTAGGACTGCAAAGAGAAAGAGAAGGTGTAATGAATAAGTTTAGTGGAATTCAACTGTTTTATTATTTCAATATTGTGTTTTCTAACTTGTGATTTTGAGTGCCAGGTGTGCAAACCACTGATGGGAGACAACAACTATGAAATGCTGCCAAGTGGAGAAACCACAACCTATTTATCCTCTGTGTTAAAGGAGAAGGTTCTTGTTTGTGTTCCATGGTTACTTGTTTTCATGGGCATATCATTTTAATTTTTTTTTCCTTGATATGCTATCCCTGGTGTTTTCCCCTCCTTTTGATACAAAGCATGTATCAATGATACAGAGCCTGAATAAATGTCTGTGGCCAGACCCGCACTGAGCACCTCCCAGTCTCTATGAGCTGAACGGTTGGAGGGCAGGGATGCCTCTGAAAAATGCCAGAGGCCCATGGGCTTAGATGGGGTGGCCAGAGCAGGGATTGTCCTGCATGTGCAGTGGTCAGCGGTGCAGAGCATCTGTGCCTGGTACATACGGTGGTACCAGGGTGGGCACTGGGGTCCGTCTGTTGGGTGCCAGAGGGAAGGGCAGTGATGTGCTAAGGGTGCATCACACAGCAGTGCCTCATGGCGTCGGTGGGGCTGGAGAAACTGTGCCAGGCTGGAGAAATGGGCTAGGGAGGCCTTGTGAAGRTCAGCAAAGCCAAATGCAGATCCTGCCCCTGCTGTGGAACAACCCCAGCCACCAGTATGTGCTTGGGGCTCCCAGCTGGAAAGTGGCTTGGCATAAAAGGCTTTCGGTGTGCTGGTGGACACCAAGATGATCACAAGCCACCAGTATGTCCTCATGACAGAGCAAACAGCTGCTGTAGCTGCATTGCCAGCAGGCTGAGCAGGGAGTCCTTCCTCTCCACTCAGCTTTGGGAAGTCAGAACTGGAGTGGTGGGTTCAGCTTGGGGCTCACAGAAAAAGATAGGGACACACTGGGGCGAGTTAAGGACCACAAGAGCATCTTGATGTAGAAGAACAGGCTGCGAGCTGAGACTTCAGCTTTGAGAAGGCTGAAGGGCAACTCGCCCATGTGTACAAGTGCTGGACAGAAGGAATAAAGGAGGCAGACCCAGACTCTGCTGAGTGGTACCCAGTGGGCAAGGGGCAATGGGAAATTCCACTTAAACATTTGAAAATAATATTTTGTAGTGAGGGTGGTCAGACACAGGCACAGACTGCCCAGAGAGGCTCATCCTGGAAATAACCTTACTGGACAGGACCTTGAAAAAAGTGAGCAGGGACACAGATTAGATGATTTCCCCCCTTCCATTCTAACTGCTTACACCCCTGGCCATTCTGTGATACAAAAGCTTTGGGGACCTGAAAGCTTCCTCAGGATATCTTTCATGTCCTTGTGTTAAACAGAAAGGAGCTCATCTAGTTTTGAAAACAAGATTAAAAAGAAGTAGCATTCTATAAAAATCCCTTTGCAATGCTTTGGTATAGGCTCAGAAGTCTTACCAAATACATTTCTTTATATCACACATTTTTGCTTGCTTTTTTCAGCATCACTGCCCTTTTTTCTCAGCTTTTCAGCATTAGAAATGTTTTGGAAAGTTGTTTTTTTTGGAAAGAATGTAAGAGATGCAACCTGCTATAATATTACTGGCTCTCATAAATGACTGCAAAGTATTTGCATATCTTCAGACACCATTTCTCTCCCATGATCCAGGACATTTGTGTAAAAGAAAAGAGAAAAAAAAGAATTCTCTTCCTGCTGTGATGTTCCATCTACAAATGTTTTTTCTTCTGCCTCCTGTGTCATCTAAATTTTGCAGCTCTGTCACTAGCAGTGTGAGACTGAAAGCCAGCAGTTATGTTTTTTCTCCCTTTTGTTCCACCATCACAACTACAAAAGGTATAGATTTCTTACAAAATACTGAAGGACACAGGACACATGAATTGAGCAGAACTAAAATGGGAATTATTTCAGAAATTAAAAAAGGAATTGACGTGGAGCATATTGATGGCAGTTTTAGAAAGTATTTTTCTGGCTACAAAAATATTTAATGACAGAAGGAAGTCTTAATCTGCCAAGGCCAGCCACCTGCTCAGTGCTCCTGTCACCTCTCTATCAGCAGGTGAATTGCATGAAGCTACCAAAAATCCATTTCTCAAAACATCAAATGTGGGCTGTCATTACTGCTTTTGGCAGACTAGTTGGGGAAAGTAAAGGAGGAGGAAAATAGTTGTCTGCTCAGCTAAGCTCATCTAATTCCATCCTCCTCATCAGAAAGGTGTTTAAAAGTGTACTTCAACCTCTGCAAACCACAGCAGGTTCTATCAGGATTTATGCCATTGTGCAGTTGTAAGCTCTGGTGTGTAGCCACTAACCAAATCATGACACTGAAATGGAACGGGCATCTGATTTTGGAAAACAGGAGTGTCTTGTATGTGCAGATGCCCATCTTCCTACAGAATCAGTTCTTGACAATCAAGAACTTGATCTCTATCAAAGGAAGAGTAGGTTTAATAATATCTCCATATGTCTGCTGTTGCTTTCTCAGGTACATTGTCTGCCTGCAGCTATTTTTTCCCCATCTTTTTTTTTTTGGCGTGATTCATAATCTTTCAAAATGTAGAATTGAATGTACCTCAGTTGTTAACTTCCCAAGATGGGGTTAAACCAGGCTTAACTCTGGTTTAATTCTTTGTGTGTTTCACATGCACATCTAGAGCCTTGCAAGCAGTGATGCCCACTTGAAGTCAATAGATATGGTTTTTAAACTGAGCTTCAGGTGCACAGTATGTATCACAAATACAGCAAAAAATAAAGTTGTGTAAGGATTAACACATGGCAAAGCTGCAGCTCCACCATACACCYCAAGAGTTTTGGATGAACATTTCATTGTAGCAACCTTTTTACCTACCTTTGGTCACGTAGAGGTAGAAGAAATCACAGTAGAATATGGTTTGTACCACCCCGGAAACAACGGCGATCTGGTCATAGAAATTCTCTGTGTGATAGCGCCAGACCCAGTTGGCGATGTAGAGAGCACGGTAGAGGCCCAGGAAGAAGAGGTAGTGTGTCGTGATGGTCTCTGCTTCCCCTGTCTTGCTGATCATGAAAAGCTGGGGAAGGATAGCCACGGACTCCAGGTAGATGGAGAAGGTCCAGAGTATCTGTGAGGTGCAAAATGAAGMCAGGGCTGGTTAGACAGTGCTGTTAAGGCCCAAAGCTTTTCATGTGGCAAACCACTCATGTGTGAGGGGTTTGAGTAGTGCTGCTGGAGTTGGGGAAAATGAGCCCACTGTGCTGGGAGTGAGAGAAGGCAATGCTAAGCTGCTCTATAGATGGTACTGTCTTCAAGGCCGGCCAACTTTGCCTTTCCTTCCTCCTTTTGGTGTTAAAAATTTCAGCTATTCAGCATGGTGCTCACTCTGCTGCCTCGTGTCGGGCTTCTACTGCTTCCCTCCCCTTTTCCTGCCTCAGCTTTTCCTTACCTCCAAGGGGGTGAAGCTGTGGTTCTCCAAAAATGACAGGCCTGTGACAGGGACCAGCAGGAACTCAAGGCGAAAGGAGTCATTCTCACTGTCAAACGTTTTCCGGAATTTCACGTAGATCATATATACAGTGACGTAGGCACAAATCAAAAAAATGACCTGTGGGAGAGAAGGGAGATGGCAAGACCTCATCTGCAATTGCACTATCTTTTCTATGCTTAAGGAGAGAGTGACTTTGCCAAAATTCTAGACAGTGGTAAATACTCTGCCTATGTGTTGGTTTGTAGATTAACTTACACTGGAAGCATTCCAGTGGTCAGGTGAAGCTTGCCCCACCATGATAATCACATGTTTGAGTCCCTATGGGGCTCTCTGTGAAGAGGCTGGCTGGGTGGAAGCTTGGTGTTAATTCTGCTGTACAAGGACACCCAGGCTTGGTTCATGGTGTCTTGGTTTTAGAGGTACTAAATATGTCTCAGCTCGCTTACTGACKATTAGAAGGGGTTTGTTTTTTTTGTCAATGGAGGGACAGTGGTACCAAAGGAAGCACCCTTAGTCACCCTTCCTGGCTGAAAAATTCAGTGATTGTGCACTGTCACTGCCCTGAGAAAGCACACTGAGCTGAGGGGAACCTTTCCTGCTGCACTGCCCTCTCCTTACCTTCATCACAGTGTTATAGACAGAGATGAAATTCGTGAACAGGTCCAGGTAACGGGTTGTGAAGACGAGGGCAAAAAGTATCTGACTCTTCCCAGAGATTCCTGTGTGGCAGGGAGATGAAATGAAGGTAAAGCAGATGAAGGGAAGGAGCTGTGGGATAGTGGTTTCCCTTTATGCCTCCTTTGGAAGCATTTGTATTTAAGTGTATTGTTTTGTGAGCCCAGGCTGGTGTGTGGGTGCTGAGGTTGCTCTACCCCAGGAGTGGCCCCAATCCCCCAAGTAACAGGGCAGGTTCCTGCTGATGCCCCTAAGTGCTGCCTGTAGGAACTGGTGCTCAGTGGTCATGTTCACCACTTTGGCCAGTTCTGTCCTTGTCATCAAAAGGCCTTTCTCTTTTCCCTCTTCCCCCTTTGCCTGCCCACCTCACCAGGGACTGTGTGATGTTGCATCTCTGCCACAGGAAGGACAAGCTGCAGGACCAGGCCCAAGACGCTGATGTAACTTGGTCAGTGCTAGCAGAGATGCAGTCAGGCCCACCCACTCCTATACCTGTGATAATGGGCACAGCCCCGGCAGCCCAGCCCCAAAACCTCTTGAGGGAACCATGAATGATGAGCAAAACCCTTCTGCAGGAAGCTGCTRTCCTGATTTCCTCGCCCTGGGATGGGGCAGACTCTGGCACCAGTCCACCACTGGCAGAACCTCCAACCTAAAGCAGTTTCCTCTCCATGTTGGTGTTGGTGCTGCCACAACCTCTTGCTYCATTTTCCACCACCGTCCAGCCTTGCCGCCCTCTCCTTCACTTCACCACCCTGAGACCAACAGGTGCCCGAGGCTTTGTGCCTTGCCACATCATATCCTTCCAACACAGCCCTCTCCTGGCAGGGAGACCCCCCAGAGGAGGAGGATGACTTCCCGCGAAGAGCCCAGGGGTGAGGGCTGCCAGTTTATATGGGCTATTACTGGCCTTTCTAGCACCCATTTTGCTCGTACCCTTCACAGAGCTGCCCTCCTTCCCTGGGCCATGGGAGCACTCACCAGCACAGGACTTGGACTTCACAATCTTCAGCAGGAGAATAATGATGGCCAGCAAGTGGGAGACATCCCCCAGGATGCGGAAGATGTTCATGGTGCCGGGGGTCTCCTCTGGAACGAAAGGAGCGGGGCTCTTTCTGCAGGCAGGGAGGGGGAGGGCAGGAAGTTTTTCTCCCCCGAGCTCGACTGAATGAACTGTCTCCTTCGGCTCAACTTTCCTTTTTCCCTGAGCACGGAGCCCTCCCTTCTTGTGGCACAAAGTTCAGACTCCCCTCTCCCGTGGCTGCAGATGGCTTTCCCCTTCCAGGCTGGATGTCTCCCTTGTTTACTTTTCCACCGAGGTGGATTTTCCCTCCTCCAGCCTAGCGCCTTTCTCTCTCTGCTCTGGGCTGAAAGTTGGAGTTTGTCTCCCGGAGAGCTCCAGGCTGAGCAGCCCCAAAGCCAGTGCCTGGTGACGTGGCTCCTGGCTGGCTGGGGAGGAGAGAGAGGAGGAGGCGGAGGCGGGAATAACTGCGCTATTTTTCCCTTAYTCTTTTTTCCCTTCCTCTTTTTTCTTCCCCAGCTTGTCTCAAGTTACACACGGAAGTGTGGTTAAAGGGGAAAAGGCAGAGGGAACAGGATTCCCATCCTCTGGCCTTGAGGACACGCCCTCCGGCGAGGGCCAGGCTTCCCCGGAATATTCACCACGGGTGCATTAACCTCTGTCCTGCTTCCAGCCGGCATCCTTCTGCTCTCTGCCCTTCCCTGCCCCATCCCGCCTCCAGCACTTTCTCACCGATGCTCCACCTTTTCTCCTGGAGCAAAAGAAGTGGGGACAGGTTTGAATTACCAAGCCACTGGGGCTCTTCCATGGCATTTCATGTACAGCCATTCCCTGGTGTTTGCCCTGCCAGGTACCGCTACCTTCAGGTGTCCTGTCTGGAGCAATGTGGATCCCAGAGCACATCCCCGGGGGAAACAAATGGTCCTCCCAAGGGTTGGTTTGAAACAAACTTCACTGAAAATATTCATCCTGGATTCCTGCATGAGGGTTACAAACAGTGTAGGGAATGTTTTGAGTGAAAGAAGCACATAGTTACTGCTGGTTTTATAGATTTCACAGAAAGGAGCTCAGTAGTGACTGTTAGAAAGTTTTAATGTCTTTGAAAACAACCCTGGATGATCAGCTGGTTTGGATAAACCTTATCCTTGGAGCAGCAGTTACGCAGGGAGATCTTAGGGCAGCAGTGGGAGGAGCTCTGCATCAAGACCCAGCAATGTTCAATATCTAATCACTAATATAAAGTTATGTTAGTACAATCAAGCGGAAGTTTTAATTTATCTCCTCATCCCTGAAAAAAATSACATCTGACCACGTATCTAATTTGGTTACTCTTGGATTGTGTGATCCTGCCTGCTCTTTTCCTGGAGSTGGCACTGGCTGCTGCCCTCCCTGCCCCCAACCATGACCTGTGCCCATCTCCTACACATCTCTCTCTGCCCTTATGGGCTTGCTTGAAGTAAAATCCTTAACGACTAAAGTGTAAAAATATAATTCCTGCTGATTTCTGTGAGGATTAACAGGCCTATTAGCATTACCGGATCCCTTTCTGAATATATTTGCATACATTTCCTCCCTGCCCATTAGGTTGGCGGTTGTGTTTTCCCTCTCTGACACTCCAGCACCTGCATCATAGGGCTTTTCCAGATGGATTCACAGGCTGGGCTGGAAAACACCTGCTCGGCCCCACAAAACTGGAGACATCCCTGCCTGCTCCCAGCCAGGGCACTGAGGCAGGGGTTGGTGCAGTGGGAGAAGGGTGGCTTAGAACAAAGRACACGATTGGCAAAGGGTAGGGACTGGCTGAATTGGGTTTCCAGATGTAAGAGTGGAGCTGCCTGGGATTTCACCAGGGCTTTTCAAGGCYGTGTTGGTGCTGGTGAAAGACAAGCCCCAAGCCTTGGTGGCCCTGCAGGTCCCTGGTATGCCAGGTCCTTTTGCAAGTGGGCAAGGAGATTTGACCTGTGGAGCAGTGAAGTTGGGAGGAAGGAACAGATTTTGGAGATCTCYTTCCAATCTCCTGGCATGCAACATCTGTGAACTCTCATCTTTCTCTTGTCCCTGCACTCCTCTTTGCAGCTTCTTGTCCCACCCAGGGAAAGAAGTCCCCTGCAGAGGGGTAAAACTGTTGTGGGTGGCAAAGGTTCATTGTCTTTCCTCTTGCACCTTCCCAAGAAGAACTGATGGGCTCCAAATTCCAGCGTTTTCTCCCACTGTGGCACCAGGAACAGCTGGCTGAGGTGACCATTACAGGCACTTCGAGGGAGAAGCCCAATCAAGCTCACCCCACTGGGACATGGTGGTAGGGCTGGGGTGTTCCCATGGGGCATCCCTGTGTGGCACATGAGGGCCACAGGAAAGCTGCTGCAGGGTAAGGGGCATCCAGGCTCTCAGAGAAGAAAAAATTGGCACATGAAGTGGGACCAAGTAAAAATAAACCTTCCCTCCCCCCACCCTGCCACAATGCTAAGTGCCTTGCGCCGGGTGTCTCCCTGACTCCCAAAATAATGCCGGGTGCTGCTACCACCCAGCACGGTGATGCTCTCTCCATGCCTCCCGTTTCCATGGTGACCACAAGGGTGACAAGGAGGCAAGTGAGCTGGAATTTTATATTAAAAATGAGATTTTGGGGTTGTTCGGTTTATTTTTTTCTCCCCCTCCCCCTCTCCTTTAGTTCTATTTTTGGGGTTTCCCTATCTGCCTCTGCTGGTCTGGAAGGCTCCTCCTGCAGAGCCCCTGGGCCAGGCAGCAGCAGCTGCATCCAGGGCCCTTCTCCACTGCTGCCTGTCCTGTGAAGGGATGGGTATGGGGTGAGAAGAGGGACAAAAGAGGGTTTCCTTGTCACTAACAGATTTGTTTCCTTCTATCAGGAAAGCTTCTGTGCTTTTGCCCCTGCTGATGCTCCAGGTGTCCCACTCCATTTCTGCTGCAGTTTGTTGCTCAGGCTGCATCCAGACCTCCTGCGAGAGTGGGCACCCTCAGGCATTCATCTGAGACAGGGAAATAAATGATTCTGCTTCCTGGAGGGGCTGGGGAACATGGGGGGGTTGAACACCATGGACCAGCTCTGTGTCTCACCGTCTCTGCCCCCATGGCCAGGTCAGTTTGGCTGGGCAGTTCTGGAACACTGGGGACAGAGGTGGGATGGTTGGAGGAGGATTGCAGAGGGATCCTGGCAGGTGCTAAGGAGTCCAAAACTTTGTTCACTGATTTAAACACTCTAAGTCTGACCTGCTCAGGACAGAGACAGCTTGAGGGTTTGTGCTGGCATAGCTGGTGTCACAGGAGTGTCACAGGTGTCCAAGCAGGAGCTGCTGGCATGGAGGTAGAACTTCTCTTCGTGTCCAGGCAGGAGAGGGGGCAGGCAGCGTTTGCTCACCGTCCCAGGAGCTCTTGCTTTCCATTCCACCCATGTCTCCATCCATCTCTAGCCATCTCTCTCACTCTCTCCATCCATTCCTCCCTCCATCTTCTCAACCACTCCTCCCTCCTTCTCTCTCCATTCACCTCTCCATTCATGTTTCCAAAGATTCCTCTGTCCATGTCTCCATCCCTCTCCCTCCTTTCATCCATCCCTTTATCCATCCCTCCCTCCACCCTTCCATCCCTCCATCCCTCTATCCCTCTAACTCCCTCAATCCCCACAGCAGCACTGGGAAAGGTTGGCGGAGTGGGGCTATTTTTGGGAGCGTCTCCCTGGCAACGGCTGCCACCACCGTCTGTGGTGGCTTTTCCATAGGTGCTAAAATATTCCACACTTCTTATTAAAGATGGTGCTGGTGGAGACGGACGGGGGTGGTGAGTGTGAGCCACCCCGCTGCTGGGGCCAACGGCCATGGGGCGGTCAGGGTGTGGCACCTGGGGGGCACAAGGACAGCAAGGGGCCAGTGGCATCTTCTATGTAACATCCCCATGTCCCTCTCACTGGCTCTGGAAGTGCCAACTGCCTCTTGGCAGTGCTGGCTGCCACACCATGGACAAGGGGCAGCTCTTCATCCTCCTGCTGCAGAGGGAAGCACGGTGAGGTCTCGGGGGGAGCTGGCCATCAGAAGCAAAAGACAGAGAGCAGAAGCCCAACCTGAAGCTGAGGTRGCTGCAGAGGGCTTTGCCTCCTCTGGGAGGGAGAAAGATGTCTGAGCCCCATCTCATCCCTTCACCATATGAAGAGGAGAGGCCTGTTATGGTGCCAGAGGGATAGGATGCTTTGCCAAAGGGCAGCTGTGCAGATAGTGGCCAGTAGCTCTTGGGAAGCAGCCCCACAGGCCCTGGAGACAGGGCATTTGGGAAAGTAACTACCCATGTGAACCTGAACAAGATATCCCATAGGGATGGCTGCAGAGGGGATGGACAGGCTGACCCTGGTCCATCTAGGCACAGCAGCTTCTCAGGATCCTCCACTGGGAGCAGCCATGGGTTCACTGGGGTGAAATGCCCCTTCAGGAGACTGCTGCGCTCCTGGTTTGCAGCTGCTCATCTGCATGGAGCTACTAAACCCGCCCTCTGCTTCCCTGGCAGTGGCTTTGCCAGGTGGGAGCAGGCTGTACTCGCCTTGGCAGTGTTCACTGGTGCTGGCAGGGGACAGCCAGCTCCACAGTGTGTTCCCATGTGCCACACCTTGGGATGATTTTGGGAGAGAAGATCATGATTGTTGCAGGATTGGGGCCCAGAGGAGACTCAAAAAATGTTTTTTTGATCTTTTTTGACTTTTCAGCAAAGGCCTTAACACTACAGACAGCAGATGAGACACCAGGACGAAAATCATGGYCTCAAACAATGCTGTCCTGGAGCAAGGCTGTCCCCAGGACCCTGTGCCTACACCCACTGCCTGTGTGGTCAGGGACCTCTGGGTTTGGCTGCAGCTTCTGGCTTCTCTCCTTGTCACAAAGAAGTGACCTTTCTTAAGCCTCTGAGTTGCTGCTGGCCGTACCCAGAAGAGGTTTCTTGGACAGGTTTCTTGTCAGGGTGGCTGCACACTATCCCAGAGCCCTGAGGGCTTGTCCCTTCGTGTTCATGTTCCTGTCCTCAGTATTACCCATCCAGGCAGGAAATCACCTGCTCTCTAGAGTGGGGAGGCAGCACCCCACAACAAACAGTCTGCATCAGCTGAGAGAGCCCGGTCCCTCCTCAAGGCGAGGTGTCAGCCCAGCACCCCAAATCCAGGCGGGAAAAAACCTCTGACAATAGTTATTTCATCTCTGCACGCCAGCCTAGCAGGAGGATTCACCTCCTTGGGGGCATCTGGCAGCCCCACCAYTCCTTTCCCGCTGCCGCTGGTTGCTCTCGTCTCCCCCATGGCGGCTCCGCAGCTCTGAGCTCACAGGCGAGGATGGGCTAAAGTAGCGAAAGCTGTTGGATCCTACCTCGGAGTTAGTGACTTCTCAGCTACAGACTGCATAGCAATCAGCGAGGGGGAGAGGCAGCCAGGGAAAGGGAAAGGGAGCGGAGCGCAAAGGGAGGAAGAGTGTCAGGGAGAGGGGGGATCTGGGGACTGGAGCAGGGGGGCAGCAAGGGGCACGGGCAAATCATGCCTGAGAAGGAGGGAGCCAGGCAGGAGGGGGAGACCTGACCCCGTCGCTGAGCCACGAAGGCACATCAGCACTCCGTGGGATGGACGCTCCTGGGAGAAACAAATTCTGAGAGGCAGAGGCAGAAGGAGAGCGCTGGCGTGGGCAGGGCAGAGTTAGGAGAGGAGCAGGTCGCAGCGGAGAAGTAGCTCTTCGGCTGGGAAAAAAATAAACCTAGGCTGGAGGCGAGTGAGGGCTGCAGAGAGACTTCCCTGATTCCTCCGATCCGGCTGAGGCATTTCATGGTGAGATGGAGAAACCGGCCGCTTTCCCCTTCCTCTGATGTTGGCTCGGCACGGCTGGAGCAGGCGGCAGCCCTCGGCAGGACCCGGGTAAGAGGCGGTGCCGGGGCGCGCTGCTCTCCTCACCGGCATGAGAGCGGGAAGGGTTTTTCTCCCTTAGGAAAATAATGTATTGTTTCACTYGCGTTCGCTCTGAGGAACAGCTATAAATATAACTTAGGGAGAGATGCGTGGCTTCGTGCGAGCGTGCCAGTGAATAATAAAGTTGCCTGTGTTCATGGCGTATTCTCGCACGGCTCCCGGGGCGGACGCGGGCCGAGGGGCAGGGGTGGGCACCTGCCTCTAAACCTCCCCAAGTTCCCTCCCCGCCCCCTTGCCACCCTGACTTTTGGGCGCTTCGCAGGTAACTTCTTCATTTTTTCAGCTCCCCGTGTTTTCTTAGTGTCTTCTCGCCCCGGCTGGGTCTTGCTCACCTTTTGTTTCTCCTGCTCTGCGCATTGTTCTCTGTGCTGGTCCCGGCCGTTTCACAAAGAAGGCAGCTGGAGACCTGCTCTCCCAGCYCTCCAGTGCAAATGGGGCTGAAGTGGATGTGTTCATTCTGCTGCTGCCTGTGGAGCTTTGTGGGCTCCAGACCTTCCCCCTCTCTCCCTCACCTTCTACCTCTCCYAGTCTCACCATGGCTGATGGTGCTGGTGGTGGTTCAACACCCCCCAGGTAGACACAGTGCAAAGTGCTGCATAGTGGGTGTGGGTGAAGGAGGTCAGGAGGAAGCCACGAGCAAACTACCAGAGAAACTCTGCCTTTATTCCCTGTTGGCAAGGTCAGCATCCCCACCAGGCAGGAGTGGGCAGGCAGGTTTGCGTGATGCTGGCAGATCACCTTGGACATCCCTTGCCCTTCAGCCCCCAAGGCCCTTTCTCCTGGGCAAACTGCCTGGAGTCAACCAAATCCTTCTGGCAAGAACCTGGAGTTTCCCATCCCCACTGCCCAGCCCTGACTCCATCCATGGCAAAGCAAACAGCAGCTCTGGGGCCTCTCCTTTCTCCCCTTCCTCCCCTCGGGGGGTGTTCTGTGAAGGGCAGACAGTGACAGCGCACATGAGAACGCCTGGCAGAGGTGATGTAGCTCCAAGACTCCCCTTGACCCCTGCTCTGTGCCCTCCTTGGCTTCTCGGGAGGAGGCATCTGCAGGATGCCTGGGAGGTGTGGAGATGAGGCCAGGGCTTGGGGTTATCCAGAGGCTGGGAGGGATCAGGCAGCTGCATGTGGAGTTACATCTTGACAGAGACATGGGAATGTGTCCCTTCTCCATTCATCACCAGAAGAAGCACCCACAGAAGCCTGAGACACCTCGGCACTTGGCCACTCCTGTTTGCAGCCACTGAAAAGAATTAAAAGTGCAGGGAAAATGTGTGCCTTAGGAGGGAAGCATGAGTCTGGTGGGGCCAGGGGGTGGAGGATTAGAGGACCCATGGTGAGGATGGCCACAGAGARGATAAACTGGAGAGGGCTCATCTGGAGGGAAGTGGGTTTTCTCTCCTCCACCTTTTTCATCTTCCCCCTGTTTGGGTGCTAAGATCAAGTGCCCCGACGTGTGGTGCTGGTTGGGGGCTGGCATTGGTCCTTGCCCCTTGCAGTCCCCTGCCATGGTTTGCAAGGAAAACCGGAAAGTGAGGAGGTGGCTGGGAAAAGACAGGGTTACCTGGCAGGACCAGTCCCCACTGACCCCTCCAGCCTTTCGGCCACCCCAAGCTCAGCCATCGGCCACGCCCAGAAAGCAGCTGCATCCCTGGCGCGGGGTCGGTGACAGGAGGGTGCCAGCCTGGGGAGGAGGGCACGACGATGGATGCCCGAGCCCACGGCGCTCTGACATCAGTGCAGACGCAGAGCGGAGCAGTTAATGGCCCTCTGCCCCCAGCGAGTGCCCCTATCCCGCCTCGTTATTGCGCCGGGCTGGCTTCACCCGGCCGTGCGGCCAGCAATCAATAGATGGATGCTGGCGTCTCAGCAATCGATCCCTTACTCATCCACGCGGCTCCCAGCCTCCCGTTGGCGCTCGTTTTTCTGTGAATGGCRAGGGCTGAGTGAAGCCGTCTGCGCTTGCCTCGCTGCTCTGCGAAACTGAGTCAGGCTGAATTCCTGCTTCTTGACGTCGCTGCTCCTGTGTCCCTTACCGGGGCAGGGAGCCTCACAGGGAACCCCCATGGCGCCGGCGCYGGTTTTCCTCCCCAGACAAGGCGGTTTTAACGGAGATGGTTAGGACTGAAGCCTCTTCTTGGGACAGATGCTGATTCTCTGGCAGTGGGGAGCTTGGGACAAGCAAGGGCTGCCTTTGAGCCGGTTCTCGCCCTCAGACCTGCCAGGCTCGCTCTCCAGCAGTGAAGGTGATGCCGTGGCACAGGTAGCTGAGGGATGGCAGCCGGCTACGGCCCCAGAGACCCATGCACTTCCATGCCAGTCCTCCTGGGAGCCTGGCAGCGGGCAGCTTGCTTCAGGGACGTTTTGGCATTCACCCACTGGTTTATTTGGGGAGGAGAAGCCCACCATCTCCTAGCACTGGCCGTGCAGGCACAGYAGCACCACTGCTGCTCTCATTGGAAATTAGAGAGTGGAGGGTGGAGAACAAGACACCCTCCAGCCCGGCACTGCCCCACGCCGCCAGCCAGGGGTTCCTGCTGCCGCTCTGCCCACGCTCCTGCCACCATGGCAGTGGGTCTGCCCCTCACAATCTGGACGGCTGCTTTATTTCTATGGCAACATTTCTCCTGAAACGCTTCAGAGTAGTGCTGTTCGATAATGAGGGAAGCAGCGTCCCCCATTCTGTCCCTTACAAAAGGCTCAGAGAAATGACCCTGACAGCTCTCCTCACCTCCTTCGCTCCCTGGCGAGCGGCACCAGCATTGGTACAATGAGCTGCTGGCCTTGTCCCAGCTGCCTCTGTGCTGTCTGTTCTCCTTTCTCCTGCCTTCAGCTTTGCTGTCCCCTCTCCTCTTGCCTGCTCCGTTTTTGCTGGCAGCCTGCTTAAGCACAGATTGACCAGCTGAAAGGAGTCTTAGAGCAAGGGGATGTGAAAAGTAACTCTGTGAAAAGTAGAGGAGGATAAAGCCCCATGAGAGCTGTATAGATCGGCCCCGCCAGCAGCACGGTGAGTGCGGGGGCTGAAGGGCACTGGGGATCCCAGAGGTTGGGCAGACAGGCGTTTCATCCCTCTGAAAAGCTCGATGGCATTACGAAGAGGCGGTGCTTGCCACGGGAGTAGAAACAGCGGCCCCAGAAGTCCTCTCCTCTCCCGTTCCCGTTGTTCCCACCGCCAAGAAAGAGCCTCGTGTCTGGGTGGAGGCGAGCAGGCAGAAGTCGCGGGCAGCACCGAGTGCCAGCAGGCGACGGGCAGGTGAGCAGGCAGGATGCCCGCGGGAGGAGCAGGGGTATGACAGTAACCCGCA
The DNA here is from genome assembly GCF_030028575.1 of Malurus melanocephalus. Classification (NCBI taxonomy): domain Eukaryota; kingdom Metazoa; phylum Chordata; class Aves; order Passeriformes; family Maluridae; genus Malurus; species Malurus melanocephalus. Next base: position 2,681,053 of record NW_026623249.1, on the reverse strand, counting down.
GGGATGGCGGGGGGAATATCGCAGTCCCGGCACTGTGCAGACGCAGCCACCGTGTCCCGCTTCGCACTGCTCTGCCTCTGCCCGATCCTGCTCTGTCGGAGAGTTGTGGGGTAGGGGAAGGAGGGGACAGTGGTCCTCCGTGACTACGTGAATTGGRCAGCACTTAGGCCTGACACCTTCCAGATGTGTTCGTTAAACCTGACGAATCAAGCTGCAGCAATACAGGTCAGCAAACCTGTAGTGAAATACTCGATCCTCTCTCCGCGGGAATGCGATTTTGMGGCTTACCTGGGATGCTCCCTCTGCTCTGTTTCTGGTGCCTAGCAGGCGTGGCTGAAGGGGGAGAAGCTGGGGCCCTTTCAGGAGGCTCGTGGCTCTGCTCAGCTCCTTGTTAGCATAGTGACAAGGGGGCTGAAGGGAGATTTTTTTCTCTGTCACCGATGGGTTAGTGCTCAGCAGCCAGGCTGGGAACTCAGCTGTCGTGCAGCAGCTGCGTGTGGAGCAGCGGCTGCAGCCTCTCTCARTCGGGGGCTTGGCGTGCAGCAGGCTTTGCCCTGGTTATTGCTMGCCCTTGCTGCTGTCACTGTTGTTATCATCATTCATAAACCATTTGCAGGCACCTGCCTTGCTGGGTGTTTGGCAGAGACACCGACAGTCCATCCCTGCCCTGTCAAGAGCACAACTGCAGCAGGCAGGCAGATGACGTGAGCCACCCTTGCCCCCCTTTTCCTGCACACCRATAATTATCCTTGTTCCCTGACTAGCCAAAAGCCATCAAGACATCCCACATTGCCAGGCAGGCACTTTGTGCTGAGGAGATGCTGAAGCACATGGATGCTGCTGGAAATGGCTTTACATCAAGGCTCCTGCAGGACAGGATGCCCAGTGAAAGGAATTCCGGGGATGTGGGGATTAGGGAAGATGCCCTTTGCACTGAGTAGTTGAGCTGGGAACCTGGAGGAGGTGACCTGAGTGCACTGCAACTGCCTGGGATGTGAGGACCTCAGGGAAGCCCCAGAGCCTTCAGTTTTTCAGCTCTTGCAGTTTTCGCATCAACTCTTCGGTCCGTGGTTTGGCAGGCAGGGTGCTGGGCGTATGTCAGCCCCTGTTTTTCCTCAGGAGCAGSTGGGACGTGGTCTGCATCCTGGCTGCTACAAAAACTTGGTTCCTTTTTGGCCAAGAACACCAACTGGGGAAGACCAGGGGCCTTCTGCGCATTTAATTTTTTGCTATGATGCCAGCTACAAAGAATAACACCCACCTACCCCATTCAACAAGGAAAAGCAGGGACTTCTCCCCAGCTGCCACTCCAGCAGCATCCTCTCCTTACAATCCTGCTCAGTCAACCCCCAGCCCCCGAGTCTTGTACCCCCAGCCCCATTTTGGCCAGAGAAGAGTGGGTGAAGGCCAGTCCGACCAGCCCCACCATGGGGTGTCCCTCATCTAGTCCGAGATCCCGAGGATCAGGCAGCTGYTCTTGCAGCGCCATTGTCTGGACGGTGCAGCCGCAGCAGGGATCGCTGGGGCGGTGTGGGAGCAGGAAGGAGGTGATGCTGTCACCTTTTCTGTGCCTCTTCCCGACTTTGTCATCCTGGGGACCTTTGTGTGGTTCCCATTTTTATCTGTTTTTTTCTCCCTCTCACTCTTTCTCTCCTTCTCTCTTCGCTTTCTTCTCTCCCCCTCCCATCAGCATGTGGGCTGATCACTGCTCAAACTTTTAATTCAGATGGTAATTGGAATAATAATACGGGCAGAATCCTTCTGGCTCCGTTGCTGCAGCTGGCTTCAGGGAGCTATGAATAGCTCTGAGTCACACACTGAGATGGTTTAACTTCAAATCATTTTGTTTTGTTTTCATATTACCCATCCTCAGGCTCCAGAGCTTCACAGGGGGAAAAAATATCCCCCTTTCTCACTCCACCCCAAAATATAAACCGGGCAGAAGCACATGAATAAAATCCTCTTTTGGAAGGGAAACTGGTCAGCGGATCATGCCTTGAGGGGCAGATGGGGACTGTTGGCACTTCATCTATTTATAATTATTGAACGAAAAGGCAGAAGTGTGTATATAAAAATGGTATAGAGTTGATTACAGCTTCCTCCCCTCACCTTCCATATGTCACTTGCCTTTTTAATACGGTAAAACTCTCCTGCACTGTGACTGTGCCTTTGCGAGTGCCCGTACAGTGCCTGGCACCCTGCCCTGCCGGCACGGAGGAGCGAGAGCTCGGCCACTGACTCTTGTGGCAGGACAGCCCCCACGGCACCGAGCTGCCCTTTGAGCCCCGGCATGAAGCCTGGGAATGATCATGTGGAATAGGCGAAGAGACAGAGTTACAGAGAGGACAGAGAGGACACTGAAAGCTGTGGGTGCACAAGGCTCTGCAAAAAGGCAAAGAGGTCCCTTCTCAGCTGCGGGTGTTTCCGCCCTGGCTCCCCGAGAGGCGAGGAGTTCATCTGCCGTGCTGTCACGGTGCCCGAGCTGGCAGGATGGGTCTGTGGAAGCTGATCCCAAGCCAGCAGCCGGTAACAGGGATAAAGGCACAAAGCGGAGCGCAACCAGCGGCTGAGGTATTGACCACAGACAGCAGGGAAGCATTTGCCAGACAACTCCAGATAAAGCTAAGACTAAGAGTGTAAAAATACCCTGGGATTTTTCCATCGCCGTCGTTCACAGTGTATGTCCCAGAGCACCAGATACGGTTGTTATAAAAAGAGAAGTGGGGGAGTGCTTTAGCGTGGACTTTTCTGTTCTGTTTCATGAGACTCTTCCATTGCAAATTTAAAGAAGGATTGACAATATATGGTCTACTCTGGCAGGGGCTGGAGAAAGCTGGGGATGTGAGAGGTGCTGGACCCCATGCTGGAGATGGATCAATGCAGACATTGCACCAGCACCAAGCACCTTGACCTTATTAGCCTGCAGATCCCTTGGAAAGGGACAGCAGCAGTGCAGCCCCACGTGTCAGCTCAGGGCCAGARCAGAACCGGGGTGGCAGCGTGGGCTGGTGCAAGGACTTGTGCTGCTGGAGCACGGTGTCACACGGGAAGGAGGAGATGACTGCAGCACCGTGGTGATGTCCCCAGCATTGCTCAATCTAAGACACAGGCAGGGGAAAGTGGTTGGGAAAGAAGGAAGTGTAGTGGATGCTTTGGGGCTGGAGGCAGCTGCTGGCACCTGGAGACCCTTCTGGGTGGCAGTTTCAGTGCTGCAAGGCAGTGGCTGTGATGTCCATGTTGCAACAACTTCCCAGAGAACTGGGGAGTTTCCAAAAGGCATGAAATGAGTGTTCATGTACACCCAGGACAGGCAACAGAGGGATGGAGAGGCATCTGTCCAGACTGCAGGCTCCTGCCTAGCATCTCTCCTTTCTGCACCCACCATCTTGCTTTCATCCCACTCCATRGCACTCCATTGCCACTGACCCTGCAGCTTTCTCCTCCACATGTGGGTCCCAGGAGGCAGAGCAAGCTCCAAAGAATGTCCTTAGGCATGCTCCAGATTTGTGTCTATGTCCTCACCCAGGCTTTCCTCCCCCTTGTCCATGTGACAGGCAGCTGCCCATTCGGGATATGAATGTAATCCAGTTCTGCTGGAGACATCTCTGAGCCTTCCCCTTTCATTTCGTTTGTGTTTCAGGTTTCCAAGCTGCAATGGGACCTTTTCACAACCATTTGAACTATGTTTGCATAGGCCCCTGGTCTTGCCAAGCTGGCATCATCGATTTTGCAGGAAGCGATGACAGCAGTGGCCCTGGGCCACCAGTTGATGAGGAGGGACAGTGACCCAGTGTGGTAGCAGTCCCCAGCCCAAAGCTTCTTGCCTGCCTGTCTGTCCTTCCCATGGTGCCACCATGCACTGTGGGGGTGTGTTGGGGTGGAAGTGGGAAATGTGTTTATTTTTGTTCGTCTCCTGGCTCGTGCCGCTCTGAATTTGTGGCACTTGCTATTACTAACACTTCCCTGTGCCAGCTGGCAGCAGGGGATGAATCAGATTGGCAGCACCACAACGTAGACCCTTCACTGGCCATCCAGCTTGGAGTGATGCCTCTGGCCAAAGTGCCGGTGACATCCCCTGTGTGTGCCCAGGGTGAGCCCAAAATGACTTCGCTGCTGGAGATGTCTCAGTATCCTGTGGGGCAGGGGTGTCCCCTCTGACCCATGCTGCCAGGACTGTCCCTTCTTAACACTGGAGATCTCAGGTGGCTTCATGAGCTGCTCTCTGCTCACTGGCAGCATCCCCATCTGGGGTCAGCTCTTCAGCCAGGAGAACTGTCTATCCTTCTGCTTACAAAAAGTTTGGTTACAGTTGTTGTGGTTTAACCACAGCAAGCAACTAAGTACCACTCAGCCCCTCTCTCTCTTTTGCCGCCCGCAGCCTCACTGGGGAGGAGAATTGAAAAGAAAAGGTAAACTTTGTGGGTTGAGATAAGAACAATTCAATAATTGAAAAATAAGCTAATAATATTAATATTGTTATTATTAATAATAATAATAATAATAATAATAATAATAATGGTAATAATAAGTCAAGAGAGAGAATAACAAGACCCAAGAGAAACAAGTGAGGTACAACTCAATTACTCATCACCCACTGACTGATGCCCAGCCTGTCCCCTGGCCCCTTCCAGGTAACTCCCACAGTTTATATACCGGGCATGATGCTCCATGGCATGGAATATCCCTTTGGCTACTTTGGACTAGCTGTCCTGGCCATGCTCCCTTCTGGATTCCTGTGCAGCTCCTCACTGGCAGAACATGGGAAACAGAAAAGTTCTTGGCTTAGAGTGAGGCACTACTTAACACCACCATGTCTGTGTTCTTAGCGTTATTCTCATCCTAAATTCAGCACACAGCACTGTGCTGGCTACTATGAGGAAAAATAATGGAGTCCTAGACAGAATCAGGACAGCAGCTGATTTCTTCCTCCCCCTCCCCTGCTTCTGACAACTCAGCACACATGGAACTCAATGACATCACAGACCTTGGAATGCTGGTGGTTCCAGTTGTCCTCAGAGCCAAGATTCAGAGGTATCTGGTTCTCCTCTCTCCCCTGAACATCTTGGTGTTCTAAACAGAGGGATTTTGGTGGCCACAAGCATTGCTGAGGCTGCAGAAGGTGTCACACTGCTTGTCAGTGTCAACAGCCTGCACCACCTGCGCTCCAGGAGGACAATTTGGATTCTCCTGCTTGCTGCAGCCCAGAGCATCCTGAAAAATGTCACAGCCATTTGGAATCTTTGGGGTAATGATGATGATCTACCCAGAATCTGAAGGCTTGAAAGATGATGATGATGATGGTGAAGATGATGACAGTGAAGAATTAGGGAACTCCAGTCACTCTGAGTGTCCTTCACCCTCGTCCAAGAGCAAGGACACCCCAGATGACAATCAGACTGAGGATCTGGGAAAACGCATCCCGTTTCCCCTAACTCCCAAGCACCCTTACATGGTGAAAGATAAACGAGTGGGGCTGGCCAAACATGCACCGGAGCTTGAGGAGGAAGGTCAGGAGTTTCAGGAACCATTTTACAAAGTCATGGAAATGTCTGAAAGCTTGACTGGAGATGAGGAGCCCAGCCCGACCTATCACCTTCCTGGGCATCAGAGGTTACCTGCTGTCCAAATGGCCACTGCAGCAGCAAATGGCTCCCCAAACTCTTTCCAGCACAGATCAGGCCAGGATTTGGGCACACAGGCCCCTGCCACACAGGCCCATGCCAATGACCACTATGTGGGACGCTCAGAAAGCACCATGGGAGCAGAGCCCCACATGCTGCACGAGGAGGCTGGTGAGGACAGGGAGTCCCCATCCCTGCACCTGACCTATGACATGCTCAAGAAGGAGAACAACATGCTCAGGTCAGAGAAYAAAACACTCAGGAACGGGGACCTCATGCTCATGTCAGAGAACTTTTCTCTCAGGCAGGTGATAAAAAGGCTCAAAAAGGACAGTGCTGCGCTCATGGAGCAGGATGTTGTGCTCAGGGACGAATACAATGAGCTCAGGAGGCAGTACGACAGGCTCAGGGGTGAGAATGCTGCACTCAGGAATGACAATGCCATGGTCAGGAGTATGTTTAATACCTTCCAGAATGACTTGAAGAGACAGGCGTGCACAGTGTCGAGCCTGCAGGATCAGCTGAAGAGCACCCACGCYGAACACGAGAGGGAAGCCCGAGAGCTCCAGTCCTTGGTCCAGCAGACTGAGCATCATCTCCAGCTAATGACCCAGAGGGCTCTGGATGCAGAAATGAAAGTGGAGAGGCTGAAGCAGAAGATCTTTGTTCTGCAAGGACAGCTGGAGAGATTCAAGCTGGGCAATGAAAACCTGAGAGCAGAGTGGCCTGGAAGCAGCGAAGCACGACATAGATTTCATCAGTCAAAACCCCCACGAGTTCATAATGGGCACAAATGGCTCCCTCAGGCAGCTCCTGCCTCAGGAATGCTGCCTGTTGTTGCTGAGGTCCTTGCATCTACCAGAAAAATGCTCAAATTTTAAGCAGAAAAAGATCTATGGGTGCAATTCTGTGTGAGTTCTATGGATCAGTGTACGGTCCGAGGCCATGGGTCTCCCACTTGCAGCCATTTGCTGCAAATAAAAGCATTTCCTTTCCCATTCTCAAATGTGCATGCCCAGACTGGTGGCCTTTATCCTTTGTGGAAATACTTTCCTTGTGATTAAGGACCGGTTGTAGGTAGTGATGTGGCTTTAGCTGCTGACACTGTGTTTGGGCACTGCAGAGCTGGCAGCAAAGCCTGCATGGTCCAGCTGTGGTGGCCTCTGTGCAAGAGGCTGGGCCACAGTTCCGGCTGACATGAGGTCCATGTGGGAGCCAGGAGGACACACAGCACCACAGGATAGCAACACTCTAAACAGCATGGTCATCCCACCCATGGCTCTACCAGCCTGAACTGGAAGTGAACAAAGCCCTTCTTAGAGAAGAGGCAAAGGGGAGGAGCAAAGATCCAGGTGTTACTGCACATGATTTCACAGAGCTTCTTAGGTCCTCCTGTCTCCCTTCTGAAACTGGCTGCCTAGGCCAGAATTCCAGCATCCCTGGAAATGGTGCACTTGTTTCTACAGCTAGGGAAAAAGGGCTGTTGTTGGTGGAAATCAATAGAAATTTGTGCATGTGTGAACTGTGGCAATGCCTTCCCTTTGGTGTTGGCATATCCAGGTTGGCTGAGGACGATGCCAATTGAAGAGGATGCCTTTCCTCTCCTGGCTGGGCCTGGCATAGAGGGGTGTACCTACACTTCCTGCCTTTGTCACATCCCAAAGTCATGTGGGACCTTTCAGTCCAAACTCGCCACGTAATCACTGCAGTTAGCTTTATCTAGCAGGACCTTCAGTGGATATGAAGTGAACTCTGTCCATCACTTCAACATTTCTAATTAATTTAGGTTACCAGCCTCATGGTCTGCTCTTGGTTTACCCAGCTGCACAACAAAAATTCCTGTATCTAGCCAAACCAACTCCATGAAGACTTGGATGTTGTAAGGCAGTGAGGGGGTGGGAGCTGGAAGAGTTCAGTGTCAAAGTGCTTTTGGGGATTTTTGGGCAGTTGGTCACTTTAATCTCTATATGGTGAATCGTTGTCTTCTCTTGGTCTCATAATACCCTTGCTCTGAGGAGCCATGTTTATGTTAACACAGAGCTTTAAATGCCTCAGGAACTGAGAGCAAGATTGCTGGTTAACCACCATCCCATCAGAAGTGATGTCTGGAGCTCCATTCTTGCTGCTTTCCAGTTTGTGGTCCTTACTGGAAAGAACTGGTGGGCACCCCTGGCCAGATGCAGCCCCATTCTGCAGCACTGATGATGAGACAAGGATGGTTCCCACCAGCTTTTCCAGCCCAGACAACATCATTTGCTGTTCCTCTCTCCTGTCTGTGCGACTATTTGTAAGCAGCCCTAAACCTTAGATCTGATCCCCAAATCCTTGGATTTTTTCCATATCTGGCAGCCACTGTTATCAGTGAGACAGGAGGAAGTGAAAAAGCTGGCCCTCTCTGCATCCACACTTTACCCTGGCTGCTGTAATCCAAAGGCTACAGTGCAGGATTAGGATGGGTGTACAAACGCCTTCCTAATCTGTGAGTCATTACCCCCTCAGTGCACTTCTCAGCAGCTCTGGGCAGGTGAAATAGGTCGGCTCYTGAGTCTTTGCTTTCCTTATTCTTCTTTTCTGGGACGACTGGGTCAGGACATTTGTTGGACATCCTCCCAGGACTCTGCTGCTRAGCTGCTCATTGGATGCTGCACAMAGGGCATGTCACAAGGTTTGCTTGCTCTAGCTGGCTTCTCCTTGGCTACCCCTAAGCTCTTCCTTTCTATCCGTTTTTTTGGGCTCTACYTATTGCTTTCCTTCTTTCATTTGAAACAAGGGGGTATATTCTGCACATCCTGGARAAAGTCCCCTCTGGGTTAGGCTTAAGCTACATTCCTGCGCTTCGTTAGCTCATGTGTGTGAGGTATTTATCTGGCTGAGCTCTGGCCTTGGTGTAAGCTCTGATATTAATATAATGGCTCAGAATGAGGGCCCTGAGAGCTGCTCAGCTGCTGTGTCCTTGATCTGGAGAGTGCTGGGCGGCTGGCCCTGCTCCTCTGCTGGCAGGAGATGCTGGGGAGTGCAAGATCTGTGGGCCATATACCCAGTTTGTATCCCTCAGCTGCTCACCTACCTGAGCCAGTCTGTGGCACCGTGCTCCAKGGAAACCTCCCAAAACACCCTGAGCAAAAGGCTGGGAGCCCTGTGCCTGCTGCTCTGGGCTGGGATGGGTGCTGTCAGGGGAGGCTCTGACTGGGTTTTGCTCTGTCCTTTCCATCCAGGTGCGTGCCCAGGAGCAATCACAATGGCAGCTCCAGTCCCAGCTTGCCAGAGGTGAAAGCTGGAGCTGCCCAGTCCCGTGTGAGCGCTGCTGCATGAGCTGCCACGCCCTGCCAGCTCCCACGGCCCCCTGACACCTGATGACAGAGTGAGCCATGGGCAGCGTCCGAGTCAATCGGTGAGTAACCCTCCTCTCAAGACCTACTGCTGCCCTGGGTGAGCTGGTCCTCTTCATCTGGCCCCTCAGACCCTACCTTCAGATTGCCTTTTGATATATTCTTCTCAAATTACCCATTGGGGCTTTCCTGTTACAAGGAATGACTCTTCTCTCTTTCTCCAAAGTAAAACATGCCATATGTAGGGGTAGTGCTTGGAGGAATACTATGCAGGAGAAGCAAAGCACCGCACGGTGCCGGAACAGAAATTCCAGATTCCAGCAGCACCACAGAAGCCAGTGTTCCCAGGAATCGCAACTCTGGCCATCAGTGCTCTCCTTGCCATGAGATGTGGAAAGAGGCCCATATTGGAGGATTCCAGCTGACATACCAACACTGTGGGGTGGAAGGGAGACACTCCCAGGGTCCTGTGAGTCTGCAGCTTGTCAGGCATGAGGGCAGAGCAATCTTCACGCTTCAGTACACTCTCTTGATTTCCTCAGTGATCAGCACATCTTCTGCCATCTTTAAGGAGTATCTGCAACTGTCACAGTGTCACATGAAGGGAAGAGTCTGAGCTGACTGCCAGGGAGGGGAGCCAGAGGGGCAAAGATCTCCCAGAAAGTGTGTGTGTAGCTTCTGCCAAGAAAACTGCCAGTGCTCTGGCTGTTGATTTCCAAATTACACCTTGGCTTTGGATAAGGGATGCTGGAAGCCACACGTGTTGCTGTGGCAACAGAATTGTCCTGAGTACAGGAAGTGTATAAACATTGCCACCACACACCATGAAATCAGCGAGCAAAGGAGAGGAGAAAATAGAAACTCCCAGCCTTGCATTATATGAGGGCCAAAATGTGGTCAAGCTGTGGGTGCTTGCTCTCAGGCTTCCTGACTGTCCCAGCTGCTGTCAGGTTTCAAAGCCTTGTATCCCTCCTCACCATAAAGGCTGGAAGGTACAACAGAGCTACTAACTGCTGCTGCTTTGCTGCCCTGTCAGGACTTTGCTAGATGCAACCTCCTGGCAGCAGCAGTCAGCAAACATTGCAGCTGATCTCCACCAGTTTGGTCAGGGTGGCACTGTGGTGCGATAATCACAGAAACGTGCTGCTGTGAAATCCTTCAGGAGGGTGGTCCTGTAGCTCTGTGAGCCACCCACACCTCCTGCCCTTGCCATCTCAGCAGTTGCTGTTGCCCTTCACATATTTCTGATGGAAGTGCTTGTTTCCTCCCTTCCCAGGTACAGCATCGTCTCAACCGAAGAGGATGGACACAAGGTCTCTGCACTGGGCAGCATGAACGGGCACAGCCGGAATGGGAAGGACCACGCTCCCCAGAGGAAGCACCGCAACCGTTTTGTGAAGAAGAACGGCCAGTGCAACGTTTACTTTGCCAACCTGAGCAACAAATCTCAGCGCTACATGGCCGACATCTTCACCACCTGCGTGGACACACGCTGGAGGTACATGCTGATGATCTTCTCTGCCGCCTTCCTGGTCTCCTGGCTCTTTTTTGGCTTCCTCTTCTGGTGCATAGCTTTCTTCCATGGTGACCTCAATGCACCGGCGGTGGCGGGTGGTCCCTCTCTCCTCAAGCCCTGCATCATGCACGTGAACAGTTTCCTGGGGGCTTTTCTTTTCTCAGTGGAGACGCAGACAACCATCGGGTATGGGTTCCGCTGCGTGACTGAGGAGTGCCCGCTGGCTATCATGGCAGTTGTGGTCCAGTCCATCGTGGGCTGCGTGATTGACTCCTTCATGATTGGCACTATCATGGCCAAGATGGCAAGGCCCAAGAAGCGGGCCCAGACCCTCCTCTTCAGCCATCATGCGGTCATCTCCGTGCGGGATGGGAAACTGTGTCTCATGTGGAGGGTGGGCAACCTGAGGAGGAGTCACATCGTGGAGGCCCACGTCCGAGCCCAGCTCATCAAGCCCTACATGACAGAGGAAGGGGAATACCTCCCCCTGGACCAGCGGGACCTAAATGTGGGCTACGATGTGGGTCTTGATCGTATATTTTTGGTCTCACCTATTATTATAGTTCACGAGATTGATGAGGAGAGCCCCCTCTATGGGATTGGCAAGGAAGAGCTGGAGACTGAGAATTTTGAGATTGTGGTTATTCTGGAGGGGATGGTGGAAGCCACAGCCATGACCACACAGGCACGAAGCTCTTACCTTGCTAGTGAAATCCTTTGGGGTCATCGTTTTGAACCAGTTGTGTTTGAGGAGAAGAACCACTACAAAGTGGATTATTCACGCTTTCACAAGACGTATGAGGTGGCGGGCACACCTTGCTGCTCAGCCCGGGAGCTGCAAGAAAGCAAGATGACCATCCTACCTTCTCCACCACCTCCCAGTGCCTTCTGCTATGAAAATGAGCTGGCACTTGTCAGTCAAGATGAAGATGAAGATGATGATGATGAAGTGGGTGTGGTGTTAGGGGGCAACACCAAAGAGGAGGGAGGTATCATCCAGATGATGGATTTTGGAAGCCACCTGGACCTGGAGCGGCTCCAGGCAACTCTGCCTCTAGATACAATCTCCTACCGCAGGGAGTCAGCCATCTAACTCCTCCAGCCTCCCCGTTCCACGCCCATTGCCCACAGCCTCCTCTGTTCCATACCCATACACTGGATAAATCCCTTCAGCACCAAACAATGCCTCCCATGATTGCACCTCAGCCCCCGAGTACACCAAGGCCTGGAGCTGTTCTGATATACCCCCTTTTTCATGAGCTCATGCTGCCTGGGAGAGGATTGAGGATGTGCTACTCTTCCTAGGTGTGCAGCTTGGGCTGGAACCCATTTCCTGCCCAGAGACATGAGAGCAGCAGGCCTGGTTTCTTGTCTCTGGAGAGGTGACAGGAGTCCCTGCCTTCAATGGACAGATTGGGACCCGCAGCAAGTGTTTCTGCTGCTGAGGCAACAGCAGACTTTCTGTCTCCTCTCACTATGGGTAGGTCCCATGGCTCTCATGGGTCATTGCTATTACTAGGAGAGGATCGATACCTAAGTACTGACCAGATGAGGATGGAAAGGAGAGTTTAGGCCTCCTGGAGGGAGTGGGGAAGGATCTCAGGCTAGGAGTTTACTTGCATGTTCGTTGCTTGTTGCATATGACTCTATATATAAAACAGAAGGAGAATTGGGATCCATATTCTTCCACTGCAAACACCAAGCTAGGAGACAAGGACACTCTACACAGGCTACTCTGCACTCTCCTTGGCTTTTGGTGTCTGTCACCTCCAGAAGCAGCTCAGCTCCATGGACTCACACCCAGTTGTCCCAGTCCTCTCGAAAAATGTGTCCTGCTCCTCTCCTGAGATACCTGGCAGAGGAGGCAGGGCCCTGTGCTTGCCACACTCAGACTGCTCCCCGGCACAGCACAGCCGGGATGACAGACAGGTGACCTGACTGGACAGCAGACCCTCCACTTGCTCCTTTTGCCTCCTCCATTCTTCTCCCTGCTGCCATCAGCTGTAAAACTGAATTTGTAACTATTTATTTTTAATAAAGTCTAATATCCCAAGGGGAGGTTTGGAAGCAAAGGACAGACCCCAAGGCTGCAGCCTGGTATAGAGACTGGTGAGGATTATTAGTGCTGGTGTTTGTTGTTTGCATGGAATTGGAGCCTGCAAGCTCCACCCTGAGGGCTCCCTGGTTCTGAGCCTCTCTTGTAAAGACCTGCAATAAGAGGCCACAGAATTTGCTCAGGGAGAAGGTCATACAAGTGTAGGTATGGAGGGAATAATTTGCATTAAAATTACCAATAGTATGGGTTAAACAATCCTGTTTGCTTTGGAGATAGTGAGAGTTTTGCCCAGGGAAGGGTTATAGATATACTTGGTAAAGAGGCAGAGATGTGCATGACATCGCTTTAGATGGAAGGCTCAAAACCTCATAAAAAAACCCAAAGCCTCTCTTTTTGCTAAAAGCAAGTGGAAAGAAAACCAAAGCTAGACCTGGAACATCAGTTTGCAGTCATTAAATGAAAGAGGTGAAAACTTGATGAGCACTTTCCTTCAGGAGCAGCAGAATCACCCCTTCAAAACTGCAAATGAAATGAGGATAGAAAGACAAACAGGGAGTTCAGGAAGCTGCTCTGGGCACCCAATAGCTGTGTTATGGTGGGGAATGGCTGAGGAAATTATGTCCCACCTAATCCCTGATCTATAAAGCAGAAAAAAAACATCTCAATATCAATTTGGAATCGGTTCAAGAAGCAAAAGGAAGTAAAGGGAAGAAGCAGAAGGCTAAGGAGGAAATAGCAGGACTGAGAGGAAGAAACAGACACAGCAGGCAGATGGTGGAGAAGGAAGGGAAAAACAAGAAGAGAAAGTGAGGTTATATGGGAGTGCATTTGAGWAAGAGCACAAATAACAAAACTTTTATAGACTCAGACATGGCCATTTCTTGGTTCTGTGGGAGAGCAGCTGTCCTGCCCAGTTTTGCTCCATTCACCGGAATAATTCCRTTCACCACCGCTCTCTGGGCCCAGCCATGCAGCCAGTTTTCCACCCATTGRACAGCGCACCCATTCAGTTTCTCCAGGCAGCCAGTTTCTATTGGGCAAATGCTTTGGGATACTGTGTCAAAGACTTTAGGGAAGTCCAGGTAGACGATATTCACAGCCTTTCTCTCATCCAGTAAGTGGCTCACTTTGTCATAGAAAGAGATCAGGTTGCTCAAGYAGGACCTGCCTTTCCCAAACCCATGCTGGCTGGGCCTGATTCCCAGTCTGTGCTGCATGTGCTATATGATGGCAAGATAAACTGCTCCAYGACATTTCCTGGCACCAAGGTCAGGCTGACAGGCCTGTATAGCCCCAGATCCTCCTTGCAGCCTTTTTGTAGAAGGGTGTCACACAGGCTAATCTCCAGTCACCTGGGACCTCCCTGGTCAGCCAGGACTGCTGATAAATGACAGAGTGTGGCTTGGCAAGCTCTTCTGCCAGATTTCTCAGTGCCCTTGGGTGGATCCCATCCAGCCCCACAGACWTGGGAGGGTCTAAGTGGTGTAGGAGGGTCACTGAGCATTCCCTCCTGGATTATAATGGCTTCACTGTGTTCCCTGTCCCTGTCTTCCAGCTCAGGGGATTGAGTACCCTGACGACAACTTGTCTCACTATTAAAGACTGAGGCAAAGAAGGCATTAAGTACCTCAGCCTCTACCTCGCTCCTGTGGTGATCCTCGGCTCCAGAGCCCATCTGCCAGAGCAGTTTTCCTCAGAGCCTTCACTGAAATGGTGGATATACTGGATTTTGAGTGACCGCCATCCAGTTCTGCTGGTGCTGAGGAAGAGCTGCCTCTCCTCAGAGCTCCAATGCACCCCACCTGGGTACTGGGGGGCCTTTCTCAGCACTAAATTTGAGGGTTTGCTGGTTTAGGAAATGAAGTCACTCCCTCCTTTCATTGCTTATTTTCCCCTGAGGTAGTAAACAGAGGCTGGTATTGACCTGGCTTTTAATACAGCTTTCAGAGTCGTGTGCCTGCCACTGGCCATGGAAACAAACTAATGGAGCGAGAGAGAAGGACTTTGCGTGTGAGGACACGGGCATTCAGGACACAGGCTGGGGTGGTGGCCTCCAGAAGAGGGGGAACCCTCATGCCTGGGCACCCCTGTCACTGATGTRCAGCATCCTTTGGAGGCAGGTGGCAGTGCTTGGTGGCAGTGAAGTGCTCACAGCTCTTGGGAGGCTCGTCACCAAGGAGCAAGTGTGCAGAGGTGCCAGGCAAGGATAGTGCACCAGGGCCATGGGCATGCACAGCTGGAGTGGCTGGGGCAACARACAGGCCAGCACTGCCACTTCTCACTTCATCTGGAAAGATGGGACAAGATTGCAATAAATCTAAGGGAACAATCATTCAGCCATACTGGTTCCAGCCCCRTCTGTGTGTCTGAACTTTCTGGACGTTTTCATGTCATGTGTGGCATCACAGTGGAGAAAACAGTGAGGCATTGAAGAATACTCAGCTAAACCCCTGCTGTTTATAATAAAATTGCAAGAAAGATTCAATGCTGTCAGATCATTAGAGAGGGGAGAGAGAAAGGGGTTGAGGGGAGGGCGCAGAGGGAAGGAGAGAAACAGACAGTGTAGGAAAACAGAGGTGATGGGTAAGTTCCTGCCTGTCAAACACTCCTCATGAAGCTGTGCTGCTCCTGCCACACACAGCCCCTCCAATGACATGGTGCAGCCACTCCAGAGGCTGTTCCTGCACGTTGCACACGTGCCCACAGGCTTTGCTGGCACATAGCAGCAGGACATGCTTCTGCACAGGTGCTTCTTTACCTGCACATTGGAATCCCAGAGCACTCAAGCTCAAGTACACACTGCATTGTGCCTACATGTGTATGCCACACGTGGGGGGATAATCCATCCTACACCACAACTTCATCCCATAAATACCCCATGACATTCACAAAAATGCCACACAGCCACAGCATCTACCTCAATAAATGCCTCTCTGGCCCTATACTGGGGATTTCTTTATGCAGCCAGTGAAAAGCTACTGGGAGAATCCATCTTGGAAAACTGTTTGCTATAGAGAAGGCCTGACATTTTTAAGGATTCTGCAAATCAGCTGTCCAGGCCATTCATAACTGCAAACACAACAGGTATTTTACCTTTTGCACATGCTGTGTGGAGGATCAGGTAGAYGATACCTCCTTGCCTTGTGCCCTCCAGAGAAGACACTTTAATGCGTGAGAGAGCATGATGTCCCTGAGGTCCTTCCCTCCTCCAGGATCTGATGGAGGGACTGCTTCCTTAAGACCTACCTCTAATCCTGAGGGGCTGGCAGCTTGCTTTTCAAGAGGAAGACACTACTTCTTTGTTTGTTTGACCACAATCTGTATTTCTTTCCTGTCTTACTTCTGAACATCTTACTTGGCTCATTATCAAAAGCCATTCAAATACCAGAAAGACAATGGGGAGAGGAAGGACTTTTTCCCCATGAATGAAATCCAGGCACTGGTTCAGATCCTCTACCCCATGACAACCAACCACTCTGTTGTCACTCTTGCCAGCTCTCAAATGAATGTTGTTGTTGTGATATGACACTTGAGAATGAACTTGTTTCATGTTTTATTTTTGGTGACACTTTTGGACAACCCTTTTGAAAAGAAATCATCCTTGGCACCTTTCAACTTGCACAAAACTTGCTCAGCAAAACATTTGGATACACACTGCAACTAAAAATATTTTTAAGAAACACAACACAATAATCTCAGTTGGGGAGAAAATGGATTTGGATTTCCATGATTAGGAAGTGGTGCTGAAAATGTCTGTGCTTCTGAACAAACATGTTAGGTTTCAAATAGCTTGGTTTTGTCCAGGTTTTGCCCAGGAGCAGATATGACACATGGCACTGCCCCAGCAGCTGTGAGCACACCCTTGACCTCTGCAAGAATGTCTCTTCTGTTTTCTTTGAGCTTTAGCAGCTTTTCTTTGCCTTTGCAGGAGGGTCTGAGGTCTCTCCCAGCTTTTGGACAGGTGATACGAAGTGGCTGCTGTTTTAAATGTCACTAAAGCCCCCCCCAAGAACAACAAAAACCAACCAACCAACCAACCAAAACAAAACAAAACACAAACAAACAAACAAACAAAAAAAACAACCCAGAAAAGAAGTCTTACCTTCCCAGGTCATTAAGGGCTTGCCCCCACGAGGTCAATGGGACTTTGGCATTGCCCGTGGTAAGAGCAGAGCTGGGCCCTAATGGAGCATCACCATTGGAAAACCCCTCAGACGCAGGCCCTGTGCTCAATCCGCAAAGCTGGGATGGGCTGTGGCTGCATGTGCAGGAGAGGGAGAGAAGGGAATGCAGCCYGCTGGGATGCTGAAACCGCGGGGTGGTATAGGGCAGCTGGGGCGGCCTCGCTGGTACAGACAGAGGGGGACCGCAGCCGTATGGGAGGCAGGGGAGGCAGTCTCTGTACGCAGTTGACGGGGGATGTCACACCAGCAGGAGCTGAGATGGCAGCCAGTTGTCGGAAGGGCTGCACAGCCTTCTCCTCCCGCCATGGTCAGCCCGTCCTGCCATTCCCAGCCGCGGTGTGCTCCCGCCGGCAGGACGCAGCGCAGCGGGGCTGAGCGGCTCGGCGAGACGGAAGAAGCCCGGCCATTGCCCGGCCTCAGAGCACCATCTAGAGATGAAAGCAAGGCTGGCATCCCCGCGGGGCCCGGCGTCACAGAATTATAGAACCTCTTAGGCTGGAAAAGACCTCTGAAGTCACTGAGTCCAGCCCTTAACCCAGCACTTCCACGTCCACTAGTAAACCATGTCCCTAAGCATCTACATACCTTTTAAACACTTTCTGGGGATGGCAATTCCTCCACTTCCCTGAAAAGCCTGTTCTAGTATTTGACAACACTCTTAGTAAAGAAAATTTTCTTAATATCTAAACTAAACCTTCCCTGGTGCAACCTGAGGCCATTTTCTCTTGTCTTATTGCTTGTTACTTGGGGGAAAAGGCCATCCCCTTTTGCTACAACCTCCTTTTAGGTAGTTGTAGAGAGTGATAAGGTTGCCCCAGAGACTCTTTTTCTCCAGACTAAACAACCCTGACTCCCTCAGACACTCCTTGTGCTCATTCCCACAGGTCCCAGCATCCTTGCAGCTCCTAAGTCCCCAGGCTCACCCTGTGCTGCTTCTGGCCCAAGTGCTGGTAGGACACTGGAGCTGGGCTGGGACTGACGCTGGCTCTCCAGGCAGTGCTATGGGGCACAGCTTGGATTCGGGGGAGGAAATATTTGATCTGGTGTGGAAGTAGGCTCTGAGGGAACCAACACTGCAATAAAGGTCAGCTCTYCTGTGGCCAGGCCACAGCTTTCACAGAGCGCACAATAACTCTGAAAACAGTTCAGATATTTGCTACCACTTTTCTTCCTGGGGAGAAATCTACCAAGCCATCCCAGCTCTGGGAAATTAAGCAGAGATGATCTTTGTTCAGAGTCAGATCCTCCTGGTTGCCACCTTGCTGTCTGCTTGTCCTTCAGCTGTTTCTCAGCTCTGCCTGGTTGTATGTGCTTACTGCACAAAATTTGCTCCCTTTTTTCCTTATTATTCAGTCCCTTGATGGGACATGTACAACCTATGGCTGTAACGTTGTGCTGCTGCCTCTCCCATGCCACAGGTGGGAGGCCAGCATGCTCCAGTGGTGGGAGAGGGGGAGTGAAACTGTGTGGAAGTGGCGTCCTTGTCAGCATGAGGGCTGCMAAGCAGAGGGCTTGATATGCCCTAAGAGCTCTTTAGGCAACAAACATTTTTGTATCCCCTTGGTGGGGATAATGACAGCCTGGCTTGCAAACTGCAAGAAGCTTCAGATCTTGGGCTTCTTCTAGTTCGCAGGGGAAACAACACCAGCAGTCAGTGGGCTGCCAGTTAATGCCTATCTTTGACCATGTCCCCTCCAGAAGGGAGGACTTAGTGTGGGCAGTGCCTCTGCTTTCTGGGCAGCCTGGGCATGAGGACCCCAAGCAACTCATCCAAGTTAGGTCAGCCCGGAAAGAGGTAAAACGGAGCAATATGATTCCACAGCCCTGATGCCTGTGAAGAAATTCAGGATGGACACAAACACTGTCCTGAAATAGTCTGTGTGACACAAGATATTTGAGCTTTAAAAGTTTTTTTTTTATTATTTTTGCCTCTGAAATTAGTAGGATTATTTTGGTGCTGGCCCCAGATTTGAAATAGCAAGTCTTGAAACCTGGGGTCTGGCAATATTTGGACCCCTGGCTGTAGTGCATTGATAGAGTTCTTTGAATGCTCCGGCAGTACAGTCACAGAAAGAGTCAGCTGAGGGCCTGTAGAGAACAAAGCCTTGTTACAGAAGCTGTACAATCRAGAAAATAAGGAGCTTGAAATTGCTCCTGACAGGTGATTAGATGCTGACCCAGCAACAGCCTCTGTGTGTCTACTAGGGGCCTGGCACAGGCCTGTGCACCACTACTGKGGTATTGAACAGAGGAGGACGAGCTGATGCAGGAACTCCAGAGAAGACTTTGAAGGTATTTATAACATGACCTGCAGTCTCCACATGCTTCTCTCAAGGATAAGAAAATGAATCCATAGGAGAGTGGGTGCAAGGCACATGACAGGCAATGCAGACCCATAGCAGGACACTTGGTACCACACAGAAGGATTTGATTAGACATAAGCAGAGTGGAGCCATCATTTAGCTCCAGGCTGCTGGGTTACACCATGTGCCTTTTGTTTTCCAGGATACAGTGTTGTGCTCACTAGCAATGAGGCTGCCTTGAATAGAGAAACTGATGTGACCCTTCCACTGTTGCGCAAGGCGATGAAAACCAGCTCTGGAGCAGAAAGCTGCAGGCATAGGGTGACTGGCTGCAGCCAGGGTGGCAGGATTAAATAACAGGGTGCCCCAAAGCGTCCAAGGAGTCAGCAGTGCTCAAGCCAGTGGGTGCTGATGGGACAGAGCAGTCTGAGGTCACTGGAGGAGGCAAGTCAGGGTGAGAGCAGTATTTGGCAGTGGCTGCTTCAGAGGAGRTACAAGGTGTGTTGGTAGAGATGTACTGGCCAGGTGAACTTGCCTGTTCCCTGCTGCTCTGTTTGAGACAACTCTCCTGCAGTGGTCAGACAGTCTCATGAGCTCAAAATGCATTGCCAACTGTTGAAATGCAAGAGCCATCTGTGAAAAGCATGGGATTTTCTGAGTCCTTRTAATTATTTGATGATTTGTCCCATGGAGAAGCCTCCAGTGCCCTCATGTCTTCCATGGTTCCATTTTGCTTGTTGCTGCAGTCACAAGGGAAAGAATAGCTTATGTTCTCAGAGAGAAAGCAAGCAAAGGGGGACAGAAGCAGCTGAAAGCCAGGCAAAGTGACTTTCCCAAGAACATAAAGCAGTCAGTGGCAAAAGGACAAATTTAACTTTCCACTGTGCGTTTAACCTGTCACCTCCCTGTGCAGCTAAAGAAGGACACTGCAAGTGATAAATGAATCAGGAGCAGTTCCCAGACGATATCTTTTGCCTATCCTGTGTCCACAGYCACAGCAAAGCTGCTGCTGGGATGTTGCACTACCCTAGATACACACGCAACACCCATCACCTTTGTAGCACTGACTACAATTCCAAGCGGTGGTTCTGACAGACCAGGAGCTGTGCATATTCCTAACTCAGACACCCCTGGCCTCTAGAGACATCCAGAATTGAGAGCCGTCGGTCCTCAGAGCTTCTTAAAAAATAGCCTACATGGGACCTTACAGATACAAAACATCATCTTCAATAAGTGAATAGGAGGCCATGGGAGGCCCAGATGAGCAAATCTTGCAATCCCTGGTAAGCAATAGCATGACTTGAGGCAGAAACAAAGATTCACAACCTCAGTCCTCATAGGGAGTGAGTCCCAGCTGCCTCTCACCCTTTGCTGTGTGGGATGGGTAGTGAGATGGCCTTTTGTTAATCGGTGCCCCGTGCCTAGTGTTCAGCTGGCGAGGACAGACTGTCCCTTCCAGAGAAACCCCTTGCATAAGAATTAAAGAGGAGACAGGCTGAGATACTGAACTAATCCAGGGCATGTTGGGAAGACGCATTTGAAGCCATTCTCCCTGCCCTCCTGCCTTCCAGTGCATTGTTTATCTCTTCCGTCCCTCCCACAGCTGTATGTGAATTATTCTGACTGGGCCAGCTGCTTTCATAACCGCCTGCATTCTGTCCCGGCCCCTCACCCCCTGGGAGATGCTCATACATGGGAGGCTTTTTAACTACGGCCAGTTTGTGCTGCTGTGAACAACGAGCCCACACAGGCATTGCTCCCCACTGCCTGCAGTGCCTGCTGCACGTGCTGCACATACATTTTACTGCTACGGCCACATGTTCGCTCCCCTGGCACACACATGCACACTTCCGCTGCACACKGAAACCATAAGCTCCTTGCCAGTTCCCTTTGCACCTGTGATGCTCATCGAGCTCCCCAGAGTGCACAAAACTGGCACAGTTGTCACAGGAGTTGGGGGCTACTGCTCCCCTGCCATGCCGTGCTCTTCACCCATCACCCATTGTATCTGTGGGATACTTTGTCTCCCTTGAGCCGCACCCTTCACACAGGATTCAGGTGTGCAAGCTCACACTTGCCTTGGGCACACGTGTGTAGCACATATGCACCTGGCACTCTCCAAACACACGCTACACACAAATGGGGCCTTGGGCATGATAGTATTGAAGGATAATTCAGTTTGAAAGAGACCCCAGGACAGCTCTCGTCTGGCTTCCTGCTCAAAGCAGGGTCAGCAAAGAGGTCAAATGAGGTTGCTTAGAGCTTTATTTGATCTTATAAACTACTAGGATGGAGACTATACAGCCTCTCTGGGCAACTTTTTCCCACACTTGACTGCCTTTGAGGACAGAAAGATCTTTGTATTCAAGTTGGACCTCTCTTCTTTCAACTTATGTTTGTTGTCTCTCATCCTCCCACCAAGCACCACTGTGAAGAGCTCTGTATTTTACCAAGGCTCACAGGTCCTTTCCCACACAGCTGTTCTGCATCTATCAGGTCCCCAGCCCAAATCGTTGCCAGAGCCTCTTTCTTGCCAGGTTCAAGGCTGTGTATTTGCCCTTGCTGAACTCCCAGGGCTCCTTCAGGCCCATCCCTCCAGCCTGCTTACATTGGTTTGATAGCAGCCCTCCCCTCAGGCGTGTCGACTTGGTTCCCCTCCGACAAAGTGTTACCCAAAAGCTTGGTGGACGTGCACCCATCACCTTCTCCAGCTGATCAATAATCATGTTAAAGAGGAAAGGTCCCACGATAACCCCACAAGGCATCCCACTTGGTAGAGTACAGCCTGCTAGAAATTAACTACTCCCTGTGCCTGACCAGCCAAGWATTCTTTTTGTCCATCTATTAAGACAACACCACCTTTAGCTGGATATCAGAATATTGGGAGACAGTGTTGAGAGCCTGGCTGAATTGGAGAGAAATTATTTCCACCACTCTCCCCTCACCCATAAATCCAGTCCTTTTATGAAAGAAGGTGATTGGGTTGTTCAGGCATGATTTACGCTTGGTAAATTCATGCTGACAGCTGCGAGTCACCTTCTGCTCCTTCATGTGCTCAGAAATATGTTCCAAGAGGACTCATTCCAGGGCCCAGATGAATCTGACCAACCTACAGTTCCTAGGATCAATATTTCTGCCTTTCTTTAAGAATGGGGAACCTTATCCTATCCATACTTCTGTACCCAGCCTCTCCTCCTCYCTAACACAGGACACCTCATAGCTGCATTGCCTCCTACATGACTAGTTTGATACTTCACTTGGCCTGACCTGCAAATCTCCCTAAAAGAATGAATGTAGCTTCTCAGTTCTCCACTGCTTTTTCTCAAAAAAAAAAAAAAAAAACCAAAAAAAAAACCCAACCCAAAAAAACACCACCACCAAAAAAAAAAAAAACCAAGGGTTGGTGTATTTTAAACAGAGATGCGCTCCTTTAAAGTGAGGAGGAATCCACAAAACTTGGCAAGGTAGGTGTGGTGCCTCCCCTGTGACCCCTCATCTTGCCCAGACTGCTGGGCCAGGTTCTTCCACCACCCCGCAGACACTCAGGTRCCTTGGTGCTCAGGGAGCACTAAACGTGCAGGAGAGCAGGATGAGGTTACACATCTTCAGGTAAGATCCTGCTGATTCAGCCCTGAGTCCAGCTCCTCCCAAGGAACCTTGGCCCTGTCTTGTGGTTCTCTGATACATCTGCCCTGGCCTGACACAGCTCTAACAGTGCACCTAAATATTCCTGTTTGTTTGGTTTTTTTCCCCATTAGATACACCTTTTGTTTGTTTTTTTTTGGGGGGTTTTTTTTTTTTTTTTTTTTTTTTTTTTTTTTTTTTTTTTTTTTTTCACCAGGGCAAGCCATCAGGGATATAATAAAAGGGCCAGTTGTAAACTGGCAGAGGCTGGGAATAACATGAGGATAAAAAAGGCAAGGCATCTATGAAAAAAGCAATAAATGCTGTTAATTACAGATGTGTCCTGGAACAGCTCCTATTATTAAGGTTGCCAGCACTTCCCCTTTCAAGACCCTGTTTCCACTTGCTTATAACTTTGTCAAAGTTTCACCACTGAAGCAGAAATTTTCTATAGAAAATGATTGTCTCAGATGGAATTGGCCACATTTATTTAGTTATTTTTGAAAATGTGGACCCACCACTAGTTTTCCTGGGTGMGAGGGTATGTATACATGGCCGAGGGGACAAAAGCTCCTGAACTTAGGGCTTTCAAGCAAAGGCTTGCTGACCTTGGGCAGGACATCAATTTTTGTTTCATGGAAGCTGTGTTTCACCAGCTTCATGAAATACTTCTACTCTTTCCCTCTAGCATGGACAAATTACATGGTTTTGTTAAACGTGGAAAGAAGATTTGTCACAGCTTCGTAGCTACAAACTTGTCAACCTCTGCTAACCTGCCCAACCCTTTTGGTTTCTGAGGGTGGCATGACAGCATATGGGCTTCCCCAGGGTGGAGCACTGAAAGAGGAAACTGGGAGGGCTCTCCCTTCCAGAGCTGCAACCTGCTGTTATATGTCATGCACAGTTTGAATCTCTCAATGCTTTCCTCTGCCCTGTGCTCCTGGTCACCTGTCTTTTGCCTCCTGGGAAGTCTGGTGGAGAAAAGTCCATGATTTGAATATAGAAGAGATGAAACTCCAGGGAGAGAACCAAAAATTTGGGGAAGAGCAAATGAGACTGAGAGGCAGACAAGACCACGAGCTGCAGGGAAATTCTGAGTGTGTTTGGGAAAGGGGTTATTGCCTGACAGCTGCTATAGTGACTGAGGACGGCTGAGCAGGAAGACTGGAAGCAGAAAGCAGGGCTGGCTGGGGCAGTGATATGTGGAATGGGAAGAGCAGAGGAGTGATGATTGTCAGTAGCATGGGGAGAAGGGATGGGAGAAACTCAGCCCATCTGCCTGGGTAGCRGGACTTTCTAGTTACAGGTGATTGCAGGGAGCTTCCATCATCCATCCAACTGCAAAAGAAGGATTGCACTGGTGATAGGGAGCAGTTTGTGTGGAGTTGGACTGCATGTGGTGGGAAGGCTGGGGCTGACTGGCCAAGGACATGCAGCTCAGCCAGCCTGGTACTGTCTGGGCAGGATACTGGGCCTGGAAATACAGGGGGAATGGAAACCGAGAAGGGCAGGTGAGGTGGAACTGGAAGGGGGCAGTGGCCAAGCCCAGATCCCAGGGCTTCCTGACAAGAAGAGAAACCAAACGTGGGAAAGCATGGAGGGGACAAGGGGACAGGAGAGGACATCTGTATCTGCTTGTGTTTCTGGGACTGGAGGTTTCTCCAGTATCTGAACAAGAGCCTTCTCCCAGGTCTTCCTCCCTACTCTTACTGCTCCTGTGTTGTTACCCAAATGCCATCCAACAGCACATGTCACCTCTTGCTAGTCCTTCTCTGTGCTGAGGACAACAGGCAATTGCTTCTCACTGTTATATCAGAATGCACATTTCTCATCACTGAGAAATGTCAGCACCAAGGCTGGCTGTACAACTGCCCTTCAATGTCCCCATGCATATGAATTAGGGTTGAGTCTTTAATTATGTGGCCACAGATTTATTTTCCACAGGACACCTTTAGCACACAGGTTAGATGGAACTCTGGATGAGTCTCGGTTAGGTCACGAAGAAGGCTCTTTGCAGGGCCTCAGCATAATCTCCTCTTTTTGTTCTTGTGTTGTTTTGTTTTGGGTTTTTTTTYCCCCCCAAAAGCGTGAAGAGAAAGGAGTGACTCATTGCTGAGGCAGTTGTGTGCTGGCCTGGATCATTGCCCCTGTGGATTTCCTACCTGATGCTGAGCGAGTCACTCACAGCAATCTTTTCAGAGGTAGCTATTAGCTATGTTTTATTTATTTTGGCRTTTTGCTTTGTTTTAAGCCTTGTGCTATCCTGAGATCCTGATGTCTCATTTGTAGGAGAATTTATTGCTCCCTACTGCATGGGAAGGGAGACTTACACTTGACTAGAAAATGCTTTAAACTGCAGAGCACTCTGGCAAAGCGCTCAGATCAGCATCCCCACCTTGCAGGCTGCATTTGACTTTCCCTCYAGGAGTGCTGGATTTTCTCTAAAATCCCGCTGTCTTGCTCAGTGTGAGTATTGAAAAGGCAAATCTATTATTTGGGAAGTATTGAGAAACTAGAGTGTGTGTTGTGTAAAAGAGACCTCATGAACATCTATCATTGTTTTTGGCATGGGGGCTRCATGTTCTGAATGAGCTGTGAGTCAATGCTTTGAAGAACTCTGTCAGCCCTGTTGGATGTGTCAAGCCACAGGTACCTTCCTGCTCTTGAATTGCAGGTGGCAATGTGTTTGTTCTCACTTCTCATGTTTTCTTGCTTTCACTGGCCTTGGAGAAGTAGAACTTCAGCACAGTGTCAGAGTTTAGTCTTTCCCTGCTCACTCACACTTTTCTAGCACACGCGRGTGTCTCTGTGGCGAAGTGACCTTGGTCTTCAAAGCAGTATGTCCTTTTCCAGAAAGTGGGTGAAATGGGATTCTGCTCTTTGTTGATCAGGCAGAGTTGCCAAATGTGAGCTGGCAGTTTTCTAAGGTCTCCTAGGTCACTGAAGCTCAGCTTTCCCATGAGTTTTACTAGGTGCTATGAATATCATATACTGTAACTCTGAAAGGCCACCCAGCCGTGACACTGTGAATAAAAAGCACAACTCTAGCCCTTCTTTGTCTTTTCTACCCCAGGAATGACATGATGGGCAGTGGAGAGACTGACTGACTGCTCAGTGAGGGATAGTCCCCTTGGATACTGGGGAACGCTGGCCTACAAGATTAATCTCAAGACATGTTGCCATGGGTTCCCTCTGCAGCGCTGCAATGAGAGCTCTGGGGACAGCCCAAAGACCTTTTCATGTGAGTAGGATAGCGGTCAAATGTAGCCCATCTTCTGCTTGCCTGTCTTCAGCAGCAGCACTCCCTGTATCACCCAGGGGTGCTCTGACCATGTCTGAATCCCATGAAAGGTAGACATGAAGTGTCCCAATTGCAAGGGTCCCAGCTGCTGAGCTGAGGGGCTTAGACTCCCTTCTATGCTCTTACACCCGAAGATCCCTTCCAGGCAAACCAGGGAGATGGGATGAGGTGAGGCCTCCTGGGCCTCATTTGGGAATGTTGTTTTGAGTGTATGAGCTATGTCTCACTGCTGGGTCTGAGATGTTAGACAGYCTTCTGGGTGCTGTTGTCTGAACAGAGTCTTCGTGTACCTTGGGTGTTGTATTGTGGTGCCTCATACAGGCCTAAACCTGAAGGAGTGCTCATCTTTGGGGAGGTGCAGGGAGGAAAAAAAGGTGCTGCAGCTGTCTGCCAGTTTAATCACTGGAGAGGGATGGAGATGGCCCAGCAGGGCTTGTGAGGATGGATTCTGCTTGTCCCTCAAATTTATTCCCTCTCCAACCCAACCCCAGCCTCTGTATTTAGGATCCTGCTCCTTGTGTTATATATGACAACTTCCTTTTTTAGACACTGGGGCAGAAGTTACCTGTTGCACCATTGGAGCACGGACACCCCTGATGGAGACAGGATCCCCACCTTACCGGATGCTACATAAACAGCCAAAATCAGCAGCCCTTGGCCCAGGTTTTTTAATAAAAATTACCCCATAAGAAGAGGTATAACTAGRCAATGCTTGGAGAGAGGTGGGTATTAACAGATGTTGTGGGTTAAGGTTTCTCCTTTTGTTTCCTTTCTCGGGGATTTTTTCTTTCCCATTTTGTTGCTGGGATACACTGATTGTCAGG
>NW_026623249.1:2650375-2653395 GCF_030028575.1 Malurus melanocephalus | reverse complement strand
CCTTGCCTTCATTGGCAAGCACCTGTCTTTCAAACTAAGACAACAGATCACATGGCTAGCCAGCACTAAATGCTTGATTACAATTCAATTAAGGGAATGTTTCTAATTAAGGATTCTTATTTTAAGCTGTCAATGATTAAAATAAATGTAGCTGAAGTGTCCGTACACACTCCAATTTCATTGCCATGGGCTGCATCTACATTTCTTTACATTCCCTCCCACTGCCTCAGTCAGCAACTGGAGGAGAGTTGGCATGGCTACTGTCCACCCAGATCTTACACCTGCAAAACAGTGTCACCCCAAACTCTGTTCCCACCAGGCATTCTGAGAGCTGCTTCTCCTGCATGCCGATTGAAATCCACCCTTCTCAGCTCTGTGTCAGAGCCCACCTTGCTCAGTGGCTGTATGAGCCTGCCACTTGCAGCAAAATCATGAGCAGTGCTGGGCTTCAGCAAATCCCYTCTCCACTGATGTGCACCCACCCAGGGAAGGACAGAAACCCTCAGCTGGATCCAGCAGTGGCTGCATACTATTACTTGCCTTCCCATCTGCTTTACTATTACATAAGCTGTGAAAAAACAGAGGTTCAATGGAGCATGTGTAAGGAAATGTCATTACTATGAAAAACTCAATTAAATTTTAAATTCTCCAAGTGGAGGCAAAGTTCTGTAATAAAACAGGCCCAGCAGTGAGAGAGAGATGCAGCACTGTTTCCCTAAGGCTTGCGTAAATGAGGAGCTATTCCCAGGACTCAATGGCCAGTCACTGTGGGCAATGGCTGGCAGGGAGATTCAGAAGGTTGCAGCTCCCCATCTTGGTATGACTTGAAGCAATGACTGCTTTCTGCAGTGCGCAGTGCCAGCACAGCTGCAGCTTGGGCCTCTTGGGCCTCTGTGCTTACGCTGCGTGTTTGGAAACATGCATCAGGGTCCTGGCTTAGAAGCACCTAAAGGCTGTTGTGGTATGGGGGCTCCTGAGTTCTTTCCCATCACACTTATCTCCAGCCATGAACTGGGGTGCTTGACTTTGGGATGGCTGTGCCAAAGCAGTTCCTGAACCCTAGTGAAGCATCCTTTGGTGCCTCCAAAGCTGGGCAGCATCTGGCTTTTGCACTACAGGCCTCTGGTCTTCCAGCTCACACTACACTGGACTACAGCCTTTCCTGCGGTCCTGCTCCCAGAGCTCTCAACAGCTCCTCCATCGTCCTTTGCACATCCAGACCCAATCTCCCMGGAGCTCTGCTCCTACACCCCCATAAAAGTCCGATACATGCTGGCTGCTCCCCCTGACTCCTGGGGGGTAGCCTTAGCTTTGCACCCATCTAGTGGTGGGTACCTCGTGGACCTCAGTCTGTCCACATTAGTTTTTATGTGTGTGCTTCATTATTCGTGTGGATTGCAAATGCGTCACTGAAGTAGTGACCCCATTTCTGAGGGGAGTGGACTGAGAAGCCCTGATACTGTGGGCTTGAGGCCTCATGGGCCTTCCTGATGGACCCCCGTTTGAYATGCACTGCCAGGGCAATGGGACCCAGCACCTCGTTTGATCATCCCCAAGCGGAGACACCCTCCTGTGGGGAGCTGCCCCACTGCCCCCGATCGCAGTGGAGTGGGCTGTTGTCCCATTTTGAGAAAAAACCTTCAGYGGAGTCGCGTCCCCCAAATCCCAGCCCGTGTGTGTGTGCCCCGCTTGCCGGAGTAGAAGGCAAGCGGGTGGGAAGGCGTCGGGAGCGGCGGCGGTTGCGCCTTTAACGGCGGGCGGAGGAGGAGGCGGAGGAGGAGGAGGGCCGGGGCTGCGCTGGGTGACATCAGTGGGTTTGGCTCCGGGGCTCAATGGAAACTGGGTGAGCACCGGGCTGTGCCGAGCACACGCCGGCTAGAGGGGACGGCGAGCGGGCGGGAGGCGGCAGGCAGCGCCGCGCCGCGCCGAGCCGAGCGAAGGAGGGACGCGCCGGGCACGGCCGCCACCAGCCCTCCCCAATCCTCCGTCATCCTCCCTGCCGCGGCCGCCTGGCCCCCTGACAGCCGGCGGAGCAGCATCCCCACACGGCCCCCTTCCCGTCAGGGTGGGTATGGGGGGCGCCCGTCCGCATCTTGGGGCGCAAACCCCGGGGGAAAGGCGGCCCCTCCGGCTCTTTGTGTGCGCGGAGGGAGGGGGAGGGGGCGGGGGAGGAGAGGGCAGGGCGCGATGCGTCGGGCCGGGGGGGGGGCGCGGGGGACAAAATCCCCTTTGTGGGGGCGCGGAGAAGGGGTCGTCCCCTCCGCCACCGACAGATTTTGGGGGGGGCGCCCCCCCCCTTCTCCGCTTTCTCCGCCTGCCGGGGCCCTGCCTGGCCGACGGCGGACGAGCGGGGAGGGGATGCCGTGTGTTGTCGGCGGGGATCTTTGGGGGTCCCATCGGGGGGCCACCCCCTGGGGGATTTAACCCTCCACCCCTTCCGTTCACTGATGCTCCTGGTTTCCCTCCCGGGCCCCCCTCATCGCCTGTTTCGTGGGAGAAGGGGTGTCTGCGTTTGGGGGGGACTGTGGGGATCGGTGTTTCTCTTGTGGGGGGCGATAGGGGCGGGGGTCGATGGCCGCGGCCGGGAGCGAGGCGGGGGACGAGCAGAAGTTCAGCGCCGTTCCCGGGGGTGGCAGCTTTTTGTTACCTACCCGGAAAAATAACAGCCCGGGTACGGCTGTCTTCGCGTAGTGTTTGCCTGTAGGGGGTGGGGGTGTAAGGGACATATTTATTCTTTTTTTTGTGTGTGTCCCCCCCCCTTCCCTGTTTTCCTGTTGTGGCTATTTCTTCCTCAAATGTAGTTCAAACGCTCTGTGCTTGGGTTTTCTTTTCTCTCCCCATCTTATTTGCTGTCTCCTTTCTGTAAGTGTCTAAGGGTCTGGAGGGGTTTAGTGTTTCGCATTTCAATCAAAATGTAATTATTTTCTTTTTTCCTTTCATTTGAAAGCCAGTTCAAATTACTGTTTTCCCAGCCTCTTCCTTTTTTTCCCTTCAAACACTACCATGCCCCTACCCCCCCC
>NW_026623249.1:2623024-2650330 GCF_030028575.1 Malurus melanocephalus | reverse complement strand
AAAAAAAAAAAAAAAAAAAGCAACCTTTAATGGTCTGTGGGTAAAGCAGCCCCCATTCTCCACACTTCTTCTGAAAGCTGGAGCAGTGCTGCGATCGGCAGCCTCCATTATGGAGCAGTGGGTTTGGTTTTGCATGGCTTTTGCTAGACAGGGTATCTTCTCATTCCCGGCCCCCTCGGGTGGGACAGAGGTTGCGCTCCTGTCCTCCGGCCCCCCCTTCCCCCTAAGATGGTCCCCGCATCTTTGGTCGCCATCATTGCTGGCACAGCAGTGTGATATCAACTCTTATCGTGTGTTTATATAATGGCCTTTGTGCCTGTACGTGGGTATTTTATATTATATAAAAAGGACTGGTGCAGAATGGTGTATGTGGGGAAGCAGTGCCAGTGGCTGGATAGTATTATTTTTTTTGAGGCTATGTAGTATTGGATATTCACRTATGCAAATGCTCATGCAGAGCACACTCTTGCTCTGAGGTTGTATGTGTGTTAATCCCTTATGGAAAACTAAATGGTTTAACTAAATGGTTGCCCTGCAGCCCCTGGGAATGCTGCCTTGGTTGTAGAGTGCAGGAAGGGTGGCAGGGCTGGGGGGTTAAGCCTTTTGGGGGAGGGTTTAAATTTTACATGTATAAATAATACATTCAGGTGATATAAATTTCACATATAAGAATATATATTTTATGTGTACAATTTTCTTTCTTCTTGTAACCGTAGACCTGAAGATCAGATGATAAGGGCGGAAGCTGTAGATGGTGTTGGGGATGTGTGTGAAGTAGAAGCAAATGGGATGGGTGTTTGARCTCCTGGAGCTGTTGCTGAGGGGCTGGGATGTGTGTGTCCTGTCCTCTTACCATGAATCCAGGTTATTGCTCTCTGGCTATACTCTGCCCACGTTTTCTACACACAGTTGTGTGTATGTATGTGTTGGGGGGGAGATAAGGCAAAATGACAGCTGTGCGAGACCATGACTTTTTTTCACTCCATTATCCTGCTTCCCTCTTCCACTCCCGAGCCCCAGAGCATTTTTTAGATTCCCCTTTGGAGCCTGTTGCTTAATCAGCTAGAAGGCTGCTGCCTCATTGTGTGAGAAGCCCTTCTTAACCTGGCTGCTGCCTGTCCCAGGAGGGTGGGACCGAATTTAGTCTTGGGACTGTGGTGTTGCAGAGCAGTACCTGCTGTGTCCCGGTGTGGAGGAAACACCTCCGGGACCTTTTGCCCAGCCTTTGCCGTGTGCTTGGCTATGCTCAYCCCAGCTGGGAGTTGGACTTAAGTGGAAGTGTTCATGGTTCGAAAGCCTGGGTAAACACTGCATGAAAGGAGTATTGAGAGCTGTCTTCTTAACAGTGGTGTGACAGGTTCCCAGGGACACAGACCTTTGATCGTTTATTGGAGTAGGAGTGTAAGCAAGTCAGATGTATGTTAATGTGGTTATACAGGACAGCAGGCAGCGGATAAAAATCATGTCTGTTTGCTGCACCCTTACCCAGGTAAGCCTGCCTCCTGGTTCGGTTCCCAAGGCTCTACCTACATTCCTTGTAGTAAGAAAGTTAGAAATAGCCACAGGGTTTTGTAGACTTCAGATGCACAGAAACCCACATGCATAAGCAAATACTAGGTGAGGGGACTCCACCTCTGAGTGTTTTGTGTGTGGTTTCTGGTGACTGGAGCTCTGCTTTCAGGGTTCACAATGTCCTCTGAATGCCTTGATAGGATTATTTCCCTGTACATCTCCACAGCCCGTCCATTCTTCTTTCTGTAATCCCATCTCCTGGGGCAGGAGAAGCAGCTCTGGGTTTATAGTGTGCCCAGAATCCTGTAGCTGGGATTATATTTTTATACTTCTGTCTCACAAGGCCATTCCTCCCTTCTTTCCTTCAGTGATGCTTCCTTCCTACCAAGCTCCAGCAAGGGAAAGTTCGTTGCACCCACTTGTGAAAACATGAATCATTCCTCACCTTTCCTGTCCCCAACAGGCTCTGTGTCTGCATTTTGTACGCTAATAATGTGGCATTGCATAAATTAGGACTGTGGCAAATCCCTCTAAAAGGAGACACATTGACTGTCTCGGGAAGAGATGTGGTTCCTAAAATAAATTGGTGGCCATAGAAGAGGCAAGGGAGAGGGGGCTGTTAAGAGGAGGAATTGCTGGAACTTTGTTTGTCCAAGATGTTAGGAGCAGAAGTTGAGGTTAGCAGAGGGAACAAACTCTGTGGCTGTGGTCCCTCCACCTAGTTGGTTTTCTGTGCAAGGTGAGTAGGCTGAGCCTGGGCATGTTGATGGGGTATATGAGGTCAAAGGGTTAGCTAATCATCTCAGGTAAAGGGATGAGGAAAAGCCTGAGCTGCTAAAAACAAACAGTCGTCACACCTAGGTAGGCAAGAGAGATGGAARGGCTCAGGTAGGCCAAAGTAGGCTGTGATCCCATCCGTAGAAGCGTGTGGAGATTAGCAAGTGGTGTTCCTAGTCAGTGTATGCCTCTCAGAGTTCAGTTCAGCAAGATGTCTCCTTCCTGTCCCCTGTGCTGGCCTCTGCCTAGGAACGATGGAGTCACTTGCTCCTGGCAGTCTGTCTGTCTCTCTTGCAGCCCATGGGTCCTATGCTTCACCACCGCCGAGGTGTTGGATTAGTGCTGGGGCATAGAGAAACTCCTCATAGGGTTTTTTATGCCTGACCCTTCTGGTGTCTCATGAGGCTGTTTCTGTCCCAGTGTCAGGTACTGTAGGGTACAAGGAGCAGTACTTCTTTACAGCAGTGTGGTGTTATCATGCACTGAAACCTTCTTAGGAGGGATTTCCTGAACCCCTCCTCAGTCTGTGAGCAAAGKGATGGGGAAGAGATTCAATCATTCTTCATTCTACTAATGGGAACATGGGAAAAACATTCTTGAGAGTGTTCTGTTCCTGCAGTGTTTCTTGCTCAGGCTGTCCTTGGAAGYTCAGGAGATCGGGAGAGATGATAGAAGCTATGTAGAAAGTGAAGTATTTTGAGATTTAAAACTACTCAGCCTCTGGGTGAAGCAGGGAGGTCTTTTCTGGAGTGTTACATGATTTACTTCCTGTTTCTGCTCTGACACTGCTCTTTCTGTGCTTTTCTCAGCAGGATTGAACCATGGAGCTTCGAGTGGGAAACAAATACCGGCTGGGCAGAAAGATYGGCAGTGGATCGTTTGGAGATATTTACCTAGGTGAGTGTGAGAGTCTGTCTCAAGGTTGGTTTTCTCAACTGCATCCATTGTWTTGGGGTTGTTTTTTCTTGCTGCTGGTATTTGTGGGCACCATGTAAGGTTGGAAGGGATGGAGAAGATAAAAATCTTCAAGGAATACTGCTAGTTGCTGCTGGCCTTCTGATGGCAGAGAAAGTTGGATGAGCTCAACACTGCCTTACCACATACTGGAGACACAGTGGTGGTTGATCAGACTGATTTGGACTGTTTGGGGCATGTTTGTCGTACACCCTATTCCAGCGTTCTCACTTCCTCTTCTTGAGCTTGGGTGTGTGTGGGTAATAWACTCTGCTCACAGAGTAGGTGGTGGAAAGGGAGGACATAGCTATTCCTTCAAGGATAGAAGGGATAAAGTTTTGGGAGCACTGGTAATGGAAGAGGTGGTCCGGGACCTTACAGAGAAAGGTCCAAGACTAGGAGGTATAAAACAGGTTGGAGAACCTGGCCTGGTTGAAGTCGTGAGGCTCAGATCTGTTAGATCTGCAATCTGGGATTTAGAGTTAATGTCTGGAATGACCTGAACTGGAAGCTCAGTGGACAGAACCCGTGAGGTGCTGGGTTTCCTGTAACCACAGCAAGTCACCTGGGTAGGAGTTCTTCCAAGCCAGTGCGCTGATGTGAAGATATGGTCCCTGATACTTTGCCTGCTCATGTTTTTATTGGCTCAAACCATGTGGGGCCAGAGTGGTCAGACTACCCAGCATCCTAATCAATCCCTCCATGAGGGCTGGCAGTACCTGTCTCTGGTTCTCACCAACACCTGTTCAGCCGTWGTCCCACAGGCCAGCAGGAGTGCCCTCTCCTTTGGTGTTTACACCCTTTGGGTGCTTGCAGATGGTCGTCATGTGCTCCTTGACTGTTAATTTGCTCAATGGAGTTGTATTTTGCTTCCCAGTACATTCAGCACTCCTTGCTTTTGCTGGTGCTTCAATTTTTCCTAGTTTGTTCATCTGCAGAGCAGCTTGGAGCCAACAGGGCATTTGAGGTGTGGCATTTCCAGTGCCTTGCAATGAAGGGCTACCCTCTAGTGATCTGTAATGTGATGCCTCTGCATAAGCTGCTTTGGGTCTCCTTGGCTTCCCCCATCCCCAGCACTATCAGGTTGCAGAATTGGCCCTAATGCACTGTCAGCTGTATTGTAGGAGAGCTCTTCTATGATCTCCATCTTCCCATCCATCCCCAAAACCCTTTCGTTGAATACCTCAAGTTCAGATTACTTTTTCCTGTGATTGTAAATCACCRTCTGTTTTCAACCTCTGGCTTTTATCTCCAGTTCCCTCTTGCTTTATTTTTCTCTTGATTGGTGTTGGCAGCCTCTCTTGATTAAGTGTCCTGTGGGAATCATCAGGAACAGGCTTTGTTGCCACCTTTATCCAGAACATGAACAAAGATGATAAATAATGGAACTGTGATCCCAGTTTCACAGTGTGCTGCCTTTACTGCAGCCTGTCCTGTTCTTCTGTGACCCTCCAGCCAGTTAGCATCTTGGGTGACAGTGCTTTTAATTCCCAGGTGCTAGGGGTTAAGGGGTGACAGCCTAGACACAGCATTTTCCACCCATGCTGGGGCTTCAAGCCTCCCAGACTATCCAGACAGTATGAATTATCAGGATCTTGCAAAACATCTGGGGTACCTGTGGGGAAAGAAAGGAGGTTACTGAACAGAAGGGCCTGATCCTGTATTCCTCTGTACCGTGTAATAGTCCATCCACCTGTGTGAAGCAGGTATGGAAAACAGCCTCTGGAGAGGGGTTGTGCCCGCCTTGCCTGTCACCAAACAGACGAAGCCCAGTGCCCTGGTGYGGTGAACACAGAGAGTTTCAACCAAGTTACTTGAATGCAGTATCAAAGCCCTTGTGATGTTCATTGAGGTGCAAGCCAGCATGTTTTGAAGCAGTGATAGCAAGACTTCTTGGAGCCTGGGTGACTCCCCAGCCTGGGGGAATTGGGCATGTAGTCTGTGGTGCTGCGTCTGGAGGACGCTTGTGCTCATGCTGTACTCTCACGCCTTGCTCTGCAGACATAAGGACTCATTCATGAGGACTTTTCTCCTGCACCAGGTTCACCTCAAAGTTCTCTCCTTTGATAATGGTGTGGACACAGAGCAAGACTTGTCTGTCTTTGAGGATTAGCAGGGACTGTATGGTTTATCCTCAGCCTCTCTTTCAGGATGTGACTACAGTCACCTGCTCTCTAACCAGCAGCTGCTGTGTGCTGTCCTCTTTGGGATTTGGTTTTGGTTTTTTGTCTGTCAGAAGGAAACTTGGATTTCTACATGGATAGATACAAAGAATGGGCCGTGCTAATCCTTAGCTGGGGCTTGAAGCACAATGCCTTCCTTCTGCGCCCTTCTTTGAGGGATAGATGTGGTAGAGGGAATATTCTCCACCTCACTGGTTTGGGAGGGTGGAAAATGAGATCAGGCCTTGGCTAGCCCGTTTTCCCCTAAAAATGCTCATTCAGAAGAGCAAAACCCAGTTTGCAGAGGAATTGCCGAGCCTCTGGGCTGCTAGAGGGGGAGGTGCTTTGTCAGAGGTGCTGGCCAAGAGGCAGGGCAGGGTTGCTGGACGTGTAGGAATTGTTTGGCTGGGATACACACTGGTGGTGGAGAGGAGCTGGGCAGACAAAGCATGCTGGGACCTGAGCTGGCTGGGGACAGTTCCTGGTGGCAGGCTCCTCCCTTGCTGGGAGGGGAGTGCCTTCCCTTTGTTTCCTGGCTTGTTAACTCTCTCTCGCCCTATCTGCCCTCATCCATCTGTTCCCAGCCCTSCATTCTTCCCTTGCCAGGCTGCGGAGAGGGGTGCAGGCAGTGGGGAGTATGGGGCCCCTGCCTGTTGCCCCCGATGCTCAGGGAGGGTGGTGTTTATTGTATCAGACATGTAGTCAGGATTCCACTCTGAAAAGATCCCGTTCAGCCGGTGACATCCTCTGTCCCCGGGGCCCCGTTTCAAAGAGCTTGTGATGAATGAGTTGAATTTGTGCAGCCCCCACAGCGGAGTGAGACTCGAGGATGATGTTAGGAATTATCTCCGATCCTACATTCAGTCTCTCAAGTGGCTGAAGCTAGCAGATTCTGCTGTATTTGTCTGAAACATAGTGTTTTCCAGTCTGTAAAGAGAGTACAGAGCTGTTACTTTTGTACTTGTAGCTTTAAAAAAGATGGTGGTCAAAGCATGGAACAAAGGATCAGAAAGATCCTGCCCTTAAATTCCCTCCTCACTACTGGTGGTCTCGATCTGGGTGGACCTCTGGTCAAGAAATGGCAGAGGGAGCAACTTGTAGACTTGGTGAGGTTTGGAGAGGAAGCAAGCCTAAGCAAGTGACCCCTTCAGCAAAGAGCAGGTCAGATTTGTCTGGAGAAGGACCGCAAAAATGATTAGATGGATGGAAGACCTCTCCTTTGAGGAAAGGCTGAGAGAATGGAGATTGTTCAGCCTTGGAGAAGAGAAGGCTTTGGGGTGACCTAGTTCCAGCCTTTCTTCCCTGAAGGGCGCCTACAAGAAAGACTGGGGGAGRCTTCTTGGAGGGGCCTGCCTGTAGTGGTAGGACAAGGGGAATGAGTTCAAACTGAAAGAGGTTTAGATTAGATGTTAAAAAGAAATTCTTTACTGTGAGGGTAGTGAGACACTGGAACAGGTGCCCCAGAGAAGTTGTGRGTGCCCCATTCCTAGAAGTGTTCAAGGCCAGGTTGGATGAGGCTCTGAGCAACTTGGTCTAGTGGAAGGTGTCCCTTATGGCTGCGGTGTTGGAACTAGGTGATCTTTAGGGTACCTTCCAACCCAAACCATCCTRTGAGACTATTTTTGCTTTTGTAGTCCACAGGGTTGTTTCTTCTTTCTCTAACTAACACTTGTGTTTGGGCAATGGAGAGAGTGGGGCTGAAGGCCATCTGAGCATTTGAGTTGCATAKTCACATTTTGAAGAATCAGAGTCTTCTTGATGCCTACTCCTGCTTTCCCTTTTGCAGCTTTACGTGCCCACAGATAACACACCCCATCTGCAGACAGCCTAGGAGATGGATGCATCCTCATGTTTCTAAACACCCAGGGTAATGTGGAGATGAGAACTCATTCATGTTTCCACTGTTCAGGTTCTGGGGATAGGGTTCATTCGAAATGCTAATACTGCAAAAAGTCAGAGAGACTCATCATTGCTTGTGTGTCAGCGAATACATTAGGAGAGGGAAAAAATTCTCCCTAGGGAACAGACAAGGGAGGAAAGTCTTCACAAAGACAGGGGAAAGAGACAAGAGAAGAAAGTACTCTTATCTTTTTTTGATGTTCTGGGTGTTTCCATGCCAAATAAGGGCCAGTGGTTGAACACTAATTTAAAAGATGGACAGATTATTAGTCCCTTTTGCTGCTCTTTTCCTCCTTGCACTTCTGATACTTGTAAGGAGGGTCCTGTGGTGAAGGACCACCAGTTTTTAAGTGGAAAATGCCAGCATCCCTTCAAAAGTTAGCATTGGGTAAATGTCTTTACCACTCAGAATGGTTTTTCTCTTTCCCTTCTCCTGGATCCTGTGTTAAAATCTATATTAAATTAATCCCATTGCTCCTCCTTCCCCTCTCTTAGAGCACCCTAAATAATTYCTCTCCCTCCTTACTGTTTACAGCCTTCAAATATTTGCAGACTGTTGTCATGTCCAATTCTTCCTCCCCACCCTTCTTAGTTGCATCTCTTGTCTATGTTTCATATTTAGCTCTTTTAATCTTTCTTAGTAAATTAATCCATCTAGGCCCAGATCATTTTTGTTGGTTGCTTACAAATTCCTAGCAGCTTGTCTGTCTCAACCTGGCACTGCAGCATCTAGATTGTGTCTTTTTGCTAGCAGGCAGCTCTTGGCTAACTTTGTGTACAAGCCGTAACTCTTCAACTGGAGATGGATCTCTTTAGGATCCAYAGGGAGAAGCAGTCCAGTTGTCAGAACATTTCCTTTCTCTCTTTGGTCCCTGGCACTGGAGGTGGTGTGTGAAAGAGGATAAATAAAGAGATTTATCTGCAGCTTGTCCTTGTGGACTCTGAAAGTCTTATCACTGWGTTCAGGAGGCACAAATTAGCCAGACCTACCAAAACTAGCTATGGGATATCTGCAAAACATCACCTTTGACTCCAGTTCATGTTTGGCATAAATGTTCTGTGGTAGTTTATGACCGTTTTCGTAAGCTGCTCATGATCAGAGCTGCTCCCTGATTTGTGTTTAAGTGCAATTTCTAATAGTTCCAGATAGGAGGAAGGGCTTGTCAGTGTGTGTGAAGCGGTATGGCGGGGGAGGAGAGAAGCAAGCCTTGAGCGTCATTCCCGTGACCCGTGTACAGATATTCCTTCTTTCAATTTTAGGATGATGTGAAACATCTGGAATCCTTTCAGCTAGTACAAGATAAAGAGCAGCCTGTTCCTTCTTTGACAGTGCACTTTGGGACCAGAGTGCTGGCTTTTGCAGCTGGCAGTTCAGTTGTTTTCAGAGAGAAGCGTGTGGAGTGGTGGTTTAGTGTCATTGCAAAGTATCTAGCAATACCTTCAACAAAGGTGTCTGGGCAGCTTAATTCAGGACTGGATTCTGTTTATTTCTTCACACTTCTGATTTGGAATATAGCACATGTTTCTGTGTTGGCAAAAGATACAGGTATTATTAAAACCCTTCACAGAGTGAGGAGCTGGGGATTTAGAAATTGTATCGTGCAGGTCAGAGCTGTGGAGAAAACAGAGAGCTGGGATGTT
Source organism: Malurus melanocephalus (assembly GCF_030028575.1). Taxonomy (NCBI): domain Eukaryota; kingdom Metazoa; phylum Chordata; class Aves; order Passeriformes; family Maluridae; genus Malurus; species Malurus melanocephalus. Next base: position 2,641,385 of record NW_026623249.1, on the reverse strand, counting down.
AGTAGTGTCTCCTCCTGAACTAATTGACTCTGTTGAAATGATACAACTGAGGTAACCAGTAATTTTGCTGGGGAAGTTATACTCTGTATCACTGCTGAGGGTTCAGGGGCTAGGTTTATGATTCGAGAAAGCTAAAACTTCCACTCAGTTTAGGTTCCTTTGATATGTACAGATTGACCTTCCAAAGTCTGGCACTTTTTGAGATAACAAGGCAGTTCACGTGTAGGATTATTGTTCTAGCCTGACTTCAGGATCAGACTTGGTTTCCTATTCATGTACCTTTCTCTGGGCTTGCAAATGACAGTGCTAGAAACTCTGTATCAAGTTGAAGTGGCTGAACTAATATCTGTCGTAGAGAATAAATTTCAGGGCAAATCTTACGGTTTTGACATCTTTACAGGCCTTGTTAAAAGTATTTTAACTTCAGTGGAAGCTTTTGCAATCTTCATTTCACTCTCATTCCTATGCAGGAGCCAATATTGCAACTGGTGAAGAGGTGGCCATCAAACTGGAATGTGTCAAAACCAAGCATCCCCAGCTCCACATTGAAAGCAAATTCTACAAGATGATGCAGGGAGGAGGTGAGATGGGGAGGAAAGGATGGGGCCGGGGGAGTGGTAGGAGAAGAAAATTATTATGGAGGGCTTTAGGAAAAAAAATATTTTGGTGTTACACATGATTCTCTCAGCAGGGGTTGCAGCGTCCATTCTCTGTTCCATGGGCTTAATCTTTTTCTTTCCCTAGTGGGTATCCCGTCCATTAAGTGGTGTGGAGCAGAGGGGGACTACAATGTGATGGTGATGGAACTCCTGGGGCCCAGCCTGGAAGATCTCTTCAACTTCTGCTCCCGCAAATTTAGTCTCAAGACAGTTCTGCTCCTGGCAGACCAGATGGTAAGTTTCCTCTGAAGCATTTGTGCCTACTCTCCTTTTCCATGCCTTTTCCCCCCACACACTCCTCTCCCATCCCCTCTGCTTGAGAACTGCTGCATCCCAGGCTTTCTTCATTTAGCACAAGTGGCTGCCAGCTTTCTATTTCTTGATGAAGTTGGGGGCCTGGAACCTAGACACTGGTGGCTTTTCTTTATCCCCATCCTTCCTTCCTTTGCCTGCTGCTTGCCTTGTGATAGTGGTGCACACACAGATACTTTTGCCTGAATGATGAATTATTGTCACCTATCTTAATTCCACTGCTCATGCCCTGGATGTAAGACCCTTAGCTCTTCTGGACAGACCTGTCCCTTTCCTGGTCCAGCTAAGGTCAAAAGTTGACATCTRTTGATGCTGAAGCTCAAAGTTTTAGTTCGTATAGACTTGCTTCCCATCCTTCCTTGTGATGTTAATGGCGACCTTCCCAGAGTGAGGACTGGGCTGGTGTGTAGGGTAAAATTCCATCTCCAGATACAGAGGGTGTCTTTTCCTTGGCTGTCATCTCTGATATTCTCTGCAATGTGTCCTTTTCTTGCTCTGACAGGCCAGTGTCAGAATACTATTTTTAACAGATCCAGTTAAAATGAGTTCGTTTCTTGCTTGTCGCACTATTTATTTATTTACTTATTTCCCCTCCAGATCAGCCGTATTGAGTACATTCATTCCAAGAACTTCATCCATCGGGATGTAAAGCCTGACAACTTCCTTATGGGCCTTGGCAAAAAGGGCAACCTAGTATACATCATCGATTTTGGTTTGGCCAAGAAGTACCGAGACGCCCGGACCCACCAGCACATCCCTTACCGGGAAAACAAGAATCTGACTGGCACAGCCCGTTATGCCTCTATCAATACCCACCTGGGAATTGGTGAGCCTGATTGCTGTTGCCCCTTGGTGGCCTTTCCAGGGGAGATTGTAYGTCCACAGAAGGGAGGGGGTTGGGTTCTTTGCCTGGCTCTGCTGCTGATGTGCCTTGAGATGGTGGGCAAATAATTTAAATGCTATAGCTGTGTTACCTCTCCTGCTGTGGTGGCACTCTGAGCTCCTAAAGACAGARGTTGGCTCCTCCTCTGCTTAATGCAGGGAGCCCTGTTCAGCATCAAGGCTGTGACCTCCCTGACTCCACTTGTACTAAATCTGCCCTTGCACAATTTTTGAAGGCTGATTAGATGTGCAAAGGAGGCATTCACAGGCACTGAGCCTTTAGGAATATGTGCAGTTGAAACCTGTGTTGTTGACTCCCAGCTACCTTCAGTGATTATTCTGTAGCTGCCAGAGCTGGAAGATAGAGGCCCACTTCAGTATGGTGTTACCCACCACTGAGGATGGGGACAGCCATATGTTGAAAATATACAAGAAGCTGGAATGAGGGGAGACTTCCAGCTCCTGGACACTCATGTTTTGTGATTGAGGACAGGCTGTCACAGGCCTTCAAAATACAGATGTGTCTGTGAACTGCACAGCCTCATTAAGGCAGCTTCAGGGAGGTAGGGCTCTGCCCTCTATGTGTGGTTAGTACTGTGGGGATAAAATGAGGCTGAGAAAGAGTGGTGAGCATTCAGCCAGGTCTTCCACTGGTGTTGACCATGATCCCAGGTTTTGTAAAACCTTGTGCAGTTTTGTACCTACTGCACTTAAACCTCGTGAAGTCACCCAGACTCTTATCCTGGGAGTCAGCCSCTGGTGAGTGAGGAACATGGTTAAAAATGTCTTGCTATTTTTTCTTCTGTTTTCTGACTGAARACTTCTTTCCAGCATTTGACCTCTTTCCTCAGATAAATTTTGGCTAAGCTTTGTTCATAGTGTGAGGTTTCCTTAGTTACCATAGGGTCCATTCTGAGCAGKCTGACTTGATTCTGCTGTTGATTGGTAACTCTAAGGAGCAGAAATACTGTGGCTGTCTTGCCTGTGGACCCAGAAAAGTACCAGCTGTGCTTGCAGATTGTATCTCTTCTGAAGTTATAACCTGGGAATTTGAAAATCAGAGCAAGGAACTCAAACCTTTTAAACTAACACTTTCCACAGGATTTCACGTCCTCATTCATCTTCCATTATCCCCTCTTGCAGATATTTCTCAGATATCTGAACTTGGCCTGCAGAAAATAAGGCTGTTTCCCGCTGTCTTCCTTGCTTAATAGTACATAACTGTAGATGGAAAACGCTTTATTTATATCAAAATGGGGAGTGTTGTGTGTTGAGAGTGGGCTGTGATTTCCTGACCTCTTCGACATTATAAAAATAGTTCTCGTAGAGCTTTTCGGGTYGGCCTTCTGTATTTTGGCTTGACCTGCATATATATAACTGACTCCCCATTGAATTCTCAGTCAAGATTTCCACAGCCATGGTAACTGCCACAAGGAGACATGCACAAAATAATTCTCACTACTCTGTCAATTCTTTTATATGTGCCTGCTCTGCCTGAACTGATCACGAGAGGCTAAATGTCTGGTTGTGGCTTTTGAACGACTTCATTATTCATTCCACCCCAACTTAGCCCTTTACTACTGGTGCTTGGCTTGTGTATCAGGATGAACAAACAATGTCTAAACACTAATCCAAGGGCAAATTGCATATGCCATCAGTCTGAGTGCAGCCGCCGCTCTCTTCATGCCCTTTGCTTCGGGAAAGTCTGGGTGTGAGTTACTCTGCACAACAGGTCTCGGGTGTATTATCTCCACGTTGCAGATAGTTGCCCTGAACAGCATAAAGGTTACATGACTTGCCTGAAGGAAAGGGGGTGCGGGTGTTTGGGTTTCAGATGGAGTTCCTGTTTCTCAAGACCTTGCCACAGGGTATATGACAGAGATATTTGTGAGTTAGCAGCATTGCCATGGGAACCATCACTCTGAATTTTTTTTTATTTTTCAGAGACTAAATTCTCTGTYTTAATGTTATGTTACTGTGGTCTAGGGATAGGGAAGGAATCAGGTGGTGGGGTATTGGTRTGACAGGAATAGCAAATGAATAAATGCCTTTATTTGAATTTGCAAGCTAAGAGTTGGGCATTCCGATGTCTGGAAGAAACACATTCTTTTCCCAGTGACTGGGGAAAAAAGTAGGAGGCGAGACTGGGGAGGATTTCCACAGCTGGAGACTTGCCATTGGGGGAGTCATTGGACTGTGCAGGCTTTGGTTCACGCATTCCAGTCAATTTTCACATGCTCTAGGGATGAGAGTCCCCTGCACCCACTGTAGCCTGTAATGTCTGAAATAGATGGCCAGGGTGCCCAGGAGACAGTCTTGGAGGAAGCCTGATGGGCTCTGTCTGGTATAACAGGAGGCTGGGGGTGGGGGGTAGTGCCTTCCCAAATGAGTGTCCTAGATGGCATCAGTGTATGTTGTACAGATCATAAGTCCTCCTGCTCATCCTGCCCTCTGTCACCCATTCCAGATTCTTGTGTGTTTTTAAAAGCTGCCATTCAGTGGGGAGAGAAAAGGGAACTCTACTTCAGCCTTGTGCAAGATCAGATCTGAGTATCTCATTAGGAAAACATTGCTCGGTTAAGCCTGCTTGCAGCTGGGCTGGCTCCAGGGAAGGCAGCTGATTTCTAGGGAGCTCTGCATGGGAGCGGCATCACTTTGGTGGGATCAGAGTGGAGGAAAATGCTCTCTGGACAGGGGGATCAGGAAAGAGTTTAGGCTGCAAAGGAAGAGGTTTTGTCATGAACTTTGTGTCCAAGGCAGCCAGTCCTCAGTGTCTGATCTTTGCCCAAGCATGTCTTTTCCTGTCCTGCCACTCACCCCTGACTTGGCTTCTGAGGACCCTGCTTTGGCATGGTAGTGAAGGTGCGGGCTGGCTGGGAGCCTCGCTGGGGTTAGGAGGGAACTGGCCAGAAATTGTTCACAGAATGGGTTGGGTTTGAGAGGTCATGCTGGGTTATGTGGGAAGGCAACCTTTTGTTTTCTGTTGGAGGGGGTTTTSAGACAGAGACAAGGATGAGTGTCTTATGAAAAAGACTTTTTTTTGTAAAATCAGCTGTCAAACTCCCCACCCCCACCCAATTGTAGGAGAGCTGAGATAAAATGGAGAGAGGAAGTGTGATGTGGTATCACAGGTCATACCAATAATTGTGCTTCTGGACTGACTTGCTCAGCAGATGCATTCACGTCACTTGTATTTCTCTTTCTCTTTTCAAACTCCACAGTGAATTTTTTTTCCTGCAGCCCAAGGATGCTGTGAGCTTTAGTCACTGATTATCCGTCTTCTAAAAGTGGAAACTACAAAATAATGTTTCCTTGTAAAGTTTTATTTCTAACTCCTTGCTGTCGAATGTTATCTAGTATCTTGAGGATGTTAGTATAGGAGGCCCCCAGAAAACAAGTAATTAACTTTTCGGGGATGTGCAATAGTAACTGAAAAGGAAACAAAGAAACGGAGTGTAGGAACTGTTGTCCTTTGTCTTCCTCCAAGATTTAATTCAGTGTCTTGTAGGTAGGGCTACAGATGACAGAGTGCTACAATGTTTTGAGGTAGCTGCACAGCTGTGACCCATCATGTTGGTACTTCGGGCTCATCATAGGTTTGAATCTCACTGAAGTTGTTTAAATGGTCTACAATCACCACATGTACGTGAGGTGCTCAACATCAGGAATGCAGCACAGTCAAACGCTTATCATTCGGCATTTTAATAATTAGTTGTTGTGCTTGCAGCTGTTTTTCCTTGATCATATTGCTGTGTTAAGACACAGTTAAGGTGTGTTTGTATGCACGTAATGGATACTAGTTAGCTTCCCAGTTTTAACCCCTCTCATTGCTTTCAGTAAGGGCTTATAGCATCCGCCGCTGACTTCAGGCTCCCTAATCTCGTGTCTCTAATTCTGGCCTTTCCTAAATTGCTAGGACTGTGCCCAGGCATATGTTCACAGAACACATCCCATTCTGGATGGGGTTGGTGGCTGTGTTCAAAAGTACTGTGCTTCACACAACTGGAGGTGTGTTATTCAGCCTGCCTTAAGCAGTTTGGAGTTCAAGCAGGATTTTGGAGGCGAGATCCTGATTTATTCCTGAAAGGCTGATTTGCTTGTTCGGTAGGTTTCTCTGGTTCCTGCCCTGCCTTTCCCTACTCYTCTGAGGGAAGCCACCACACTCTAGACAAGAAGCCACAGTTAGAGGGGTTAATGGTACAATATGGCTAAGTCAAGGGCTGGCAAGACTGCAGGACTGAGGTTATCCTTGTCTCCTGTGCTTTCAAGCCTTGGATGTGCATTCTGACTCCATTTCCACATGCCTCCTGTCTAAGGATGTAGGTCATTACCCAATATTGTTTAGTTTTRTTTATTTGCTATGCATGGTGAGTAATTGCGGCCCTCTGAGAGTGCAYGTATCCCAACCTTAGGCCAAATGCAAAACTGGGTTTCTTTTCTCTGCTCCCTTCAGCATCTTAAGCATCTCCCAGACAGTCATGTAATTATCTTTGGCAGTAGCCTGATAAGATTAGGAAGTATTAGCCCCTTTAAAGTGGGTGACTTGAGACAGAAAGTTAGTGAGGTCAAAAAATGCCGTTATTTCTGCTCAAAGTAAGACACTTTGGGAATCTGCCGGGCTGCTTTCTCCTCTACTGTCTTGGAATGTGGCATTTTTGTGGTGTTTCATGTGCTTTGACCCAAATGCTCTCTCCTGTCAATTATGGACTGATGAGACGCTCCTTTTCTTCTGCAACTACAGTACTTTTTTTTTCCCCCTCAACAGTTTTAACTTGCCAAGTCCTCAGGTCTCAAAACAACTTGGAGGTTATGAGAGAGAAGCAGGGGAAAGAAAGAGCCACAGCTTGTGCTGTTACATGTGGACATGTGTATCTGTGACCTGCTGCAGCTACTCTTTTGTCTTGATTCAGCTCAGCTAACAGAAAAAGGGATAGCTGTAGTGATCCTTCAAGTGACCTTTGAATGGGGCAGGTGGTAGCATGTATCCAGTACTGATAGCCCACAGACCAGTACATAATTTGCAGCATCTTCCGGGATGTGGCACTGAATCCAGCAAAATGTGCTGTAGTAAAATAATCTGATAGATGAGGCTCTTTAGTCTTTCCTCTRTCCCTGTGCTCTCCCTTAAGCCATATTTTGCCTGCCTGTTATCTATGTCAGTTGTTGTTCTCCTCAAGATGTAAAGTACTTTCTCCAAAGTGTTTATTTTATTTGGGAGGGAAACAAGAACAAGAGCTTCTTGGCAAGATCTATAGATGAATTTGCAAGCATGTTGGAGGAGTTGGGAGGAGTTAACCAGACAACATTTGCAGTTGTTGAGATTCTGCATCAAATCCCTCTTGAGCTAGCTTGAAACTTAAGATGAGTTGACCATGACAGAGATTTTTTGTTGTTTGTTTTTGGTTTTGCTTTTTGTTGGGTTTTTTTTTGTGAGCCAATTTCTTTTGTTTTTTAGTAAGCATTTAAAGGTGGGTCCTCGCAATGGCATCTTAAGGACAATGCTTGCTCTGAGTAGAGTTGGTACTGATGCCAGTTACACAGTCATTCTCCATTTGGAGAGGAATTTTTTCTTCCAGCTTAAAAAAATGTCACCAAGCTGGAATGATATCTTTGCACATTRCATGTTAGGGTTCTCTAAACTATCAGCAAACTTGTTTTCTGCAAGATGGGGTCCCTAGTTCCTTGTTTCTGCCTTGCTTAAAGACTATCAGCAGTTTAATTAGAAGATGTGTTTGAATGGGCTGTATTGGACTTATCTCTATTAACTTTGACTTCTTTCTGTGACTACCTTGGTCATGACTAATCCCTGGGTTGAAGAATTTCTGGGTGGAGAAGTGTAGGTGCCCTTCCCCTGGAACTGGGAAGAGCCAAGTAGGCAGGGTTGCTTCAGCAGTTCTTGAGAAGTTAGATTCCTGTGTGAATTAAGGCTTGTCTAAGTGAGGAGGTAGTCAGAGTCATTAGTTATGAAGTGGGTTGGGCTGTAGGGGAAGAGGAGTACCTTAACTCTTGTAGTATGACCATTATCACAGGAATTTGCTCTGGAATGTCTCCTACAAGTTTGTCTATCTATAGAAGTCTACCAGAGAAGAGAGAGGGGTGGTTGTTCTGTTCTGTGTTCACTTCCAAAGCTATATGACTGCCAAAGCAGTTTTGGTTGCTGCTCACTCCTTGCCCCTTTGTAACTTCTCACAGAACAAAGTCGCCGTGACGACCTGGAGAGCCTGGGTTATGTGCTCATGTATTTCAACCTGGGCTCGCTGCCCTGGCAGGGCCTCAAGGCTGCCACCAAGCGCCAAAAGTACGAGAGGATCAGCGAGAAAAAGATGTCAACACCCATCGAGGTGCTCTGCAAAGGGTATCCTTGTAAGTGCTCTCATCTTGATGGCTGTCTTGTCTTGCTTGGCTTGTTCACCTGCTGAAATCCCCTGGAATTTTGAATCCTAAAGGCCAGTATCCAGTACCTCAGACCAGGATGTGCTACTGACACCAGTGATAAGAAGGATAACAGGAGGTCGTGGTAGAGTTCAGGTTCAGAAGTGGGAAATGTGTTCTTGTGGACAGTCATGCCTTATGTTAGTAATGGCATGCGAGTGCTGAGAAGGGGGGATTTTTAGGACCTTGTGAGCATTTTGGAAGAGGGGTGGGCATTGAGCTGAACAAGTATGCTGATGACTCTGAATTTCTCCCAGTTAATGAGGAGTCACAGAAATAACCAGGCAATAAAGTGGCAAATGCAGTTCATTGTAGGTAAACATGGAGTAATGTATGTGACAACAGAGAGAAGTCTTGTTTCTCATGTTGTATGCACAATAGTAGGCTGTGGCTGACCAGTGCCACTCACTAATGAGCTGTTGCAATTACAGGAGATGGTTTTGTGAAAACATCAGCTTTGTGCACGGTGGCCGCTGAGGAAAGGGAGTACTAGGAATTACTAGGAAAGTAGCCCATGCAGTGTGCATAAACCCATAGCCCACTTGCACCTTGCTTGCATTGTGTAGCTCTGGTCCATCACACTGCTTCCCAAAGGATATGGTATATTTGAGAAAAGGCTCAGGAAGGGGTTGAAAGAGTGACCAGAGATTTCTGCACAAGTAACCAGTTTGCTGAAACCTGAATAAGAGATGTGTAGAGAGGTGATAGAAGTCTATGCTCTGCCTGTGTCTACAGAAGTCTGTATGGGAGTAGATTATTTGGTGGTCCCAGTTTTTGTATTGGAAGAGAAACAAAGCTGGTTTCTGCCATCTTCATAACAAAAGGATGTGGCTCTTGACACAGCCAGTAATGGACCTGTGGAACTCCTTCCCAGAAGATATTGTGGATAGTTAAAGCTTTCAGGTGTTCAAGAACAGATGGGATAACTATGTGGAAGAGGGCTCCTATGAGRATTACTAAATAGTTAGAAACTATGTCCAGATCGGGAAGTTCCGGGATCTGAAAGTAGGTGCTGGGCTAATGTCGATGGAAAGTCAGACATGCCTGCCCCACTCTTTCTCCTCTATCTACTTCTGGCCACTGCTTACAGCAGGCCACTGAGCTGGGAGGACTTCTGGTCTGAACTTCCCAAAGCTCATATCCAGCTCTTCTTTAGGCCTGCATTTCTACTGTCCTTCAGCAGGCACTGTGATATGCTAGGTCTTGTTTGGAGAAGCTGACAGAAAGAGATGCATAACATTTTCTCTTGTAAAAAAAGAAATTGAGTCCTTTTGGTGGCCAAAGTGCTGCAACCAGCAGGCTCAGTTTTTGTTACACAGCTCTGTGTTTGTGCTGTCCTGGTCCAGCAAGCTGCTATTGAAAGGCTGCAGCAGCTCCATGGTGGGATCAGGAAGGTTGGATGGCCAACAACAGCCATCAGCTGTTCTTTGCTCTTTCCAGCTGAGTTCTCAACATACCTCAACTTCTGCCGTTCACTGAGGTTTGATGATAAACCTGACTACTCGTACCTGCGGCAACTCTTCCGCAACCTCTTCCACCGCCAAGGCTTCTCCTATGACTACGTCTTTGACTGGAACATGCTTAAATTTGTGAGTGTGTTTGGCAAACAGGCTGGACCAGGGTTGGTTTGTGTCATGGAGATGGGGGAGGAAAGCTGGAAACGGCCTGCTGTTTCTGCTTAGCTCTGGTGAACAGCTTGAGCAAAGGGACCAGTTTGCGTGAAAAAGAGGCAGAGTTCTTTGGTATAATTGGGGGTAGAGCTACTGTTGTATTAGTTAGTGTGTCTGATGGAGCATGTGTGTCAGTAGATCTATAGCTATATGCAGGTAGAGATAATTTTTCAGGAGAGAACTGGATTTGGAGCTGGGACACAGACGTTGATTGCAGTAACAGCTCTAGTTCCATATGCTTTCTTCTCTGTTTATGGAATAAAGTAAGGTCCTTTCTTGGTGCAGTGGAAGATGGGTGGGGACAGGGTGAGTTTTGGGGATGGAGTTCCATTTCCTTGGCATGATGATGGAGCACTGTGTCTTTTCGGTCTGGGGCTGCTGCTGCCTCTCCTGCCTGACAGCCGTGTGTGGCGTGGGCGTTTCTCTCCACAGGGAGCAGCCCGGAACCCTGAGGATATGGATCGGGAGCGGCGAGAGCATGAGCGAGAGGAGAGGATGGGGCAACTCCGAGGTTCAGCCACGCGAGCGCTGCCCCCCGGCCCGCCTGCTGGAGCCACTGCCAACCGTCTTCGCAATGTCACTGAGCCCATGGCCTCCACTCCCACCTCCCGAATCCAGCAGTCCGGTGAGGGGGATGGGAGAGCTGGGGCAAGGTGCCGCCCCTGTGGTTGGCTGGAAACCAAACTATTGACTGATATTCTTGTCTCAACATTGCTCTGCCCCAACAGGCAACACGTCCCCCAGAGCAATCTCAAGAGTGGACAGGGAGCGGAAGGTCAGCATGAGGTTACACCGAGGAGCTCCTGCCAATGTCTCCTCATCTGACCTCACAGGGCGGCAAGAAGTGTCACGAATTTCAGCATCACAGGTGAGTTCCTGCTGTGATGTTCCTGGCCTTGGCCTGGATGTCCCAAAAGGTCTATGGCCCCAGAGCAGTTTTTGCCTGATCGGCTGGAGCTGATGTGAGTCTGGCGTGGTGAGGGGAGAGGTACCAAGTTACACYTTTGCTCTTGAGGTACATAATTTCTGGAGACCATGCTCAGTATTGCCATCTTAGCTGTCTGCTTTGCTTCGAGTAAGCCTTCATCTGACTGTCCTCCAGACCACAGTGGTTTGGAGAAGTGCAACAACAGTAACCTCTTGGGAGGGAAGATGTCGTGAGAGAAAGGTGCAACTTCTCTGTTTTGGTGTCTTTTTTGCCTTTTCCTTACCCTTCAGCCCTTAACAACTCTTACTTTTCTTTTGTAGACAAGTGTGCCATTTGATCACCTTGGGAAGTGAGAAGCAATTGCCACTGGACCAGTGTTTGCTTAGGTGAGCCTACACTCATGCCTGGGAACCCCCAAGAATAGAATTGCTGGGGGAAAAAAGCCTTAGGTTAAGACTTTATGTTGTTGTGGGGGACTGGTATGTTTCCTTTCCTTTCACCTTACTTTGAGATGCTTTAGGCTTCAGAGGAAAGAGTAAGGTTGGCTGCCAAAATCTTGAGGGGATGGATTGTCTTAGGTGTAAAGGTAGCTTCCATTTCTCCAGGAGAATGGGACAGGTGGAGAAGGTGCTGGGCAGGGGATCCATTTCATCAGCTCCTCATGAAAGCTTTTCTGGCAGTGTGACAGTGTTGGGGAGGAGGGTGCTGAGCAGGTAATCAAGTGTACAAGACTTTGTACAACTACTGAGTGCCTCTTGTAGAGGAAATGACGGTAGCTGGGCAAGGTAGCTCTGAGGGGAGGCAGGAGTGTAGAAGAAAGGGCTGATTTGATTTGTTACACTCCAGCTGGCATTGGAAGTGATGGAAAGAGCCTATACTCCTAACACCTCTTGCCTTTTTCTCTCTTTTGAATTCCCTTTCTAGTGTCTTCACTGTATTTTTCTTTTAAAAAACAAAAAACCCAAAAAACAAACAAAAACTAAAAAAAAAATAAAAGACAAAAGAAAAAATCAAACAAAAAAAACCCAACAGAATTTCTTTTTGCCAACGATGAGGAGTCGAGCTGTGCCCCCGCACTGGTGAGAGCYGTTTCCAGAGGGCCACCTGTGTCCCCAGTGTGAGCGCCTCCAAGGAGCTGTCGACGTGGGAGCCGTATGGGAACACCTCCGCTGCCCCCCAGCCCTTACCACTGGCCCCACTGGCTACCCCCAGTTCCCTCTCCTGGCTCTTTGCTCCTGGTTTTGATTTCTCTCTTTTTTTTCTTCTTCTCAGATATCTTCTCCTGCTATGTGTTTTTTTTTTTTTTTAAATGTTACTTTCAAATCATATGGTTTCTAGCCATATAAATTTAAACTTTGCTCTCCTTTTTTTTCTGAGTGCAGGGGTTGGTGGTGGGTGGGTGAGGTTTTTTTTGTTGGTTTTTTATTTTGTTCCTAGTGGGCAAGGACGGAATCAGATTCCAGCCACAATTGATGGTCAAAGTCTGATTTTATTATTATAACAGGATTTATTTTCTCAAGCATTAAACAAATTTTAAGCTGTGAGGGGAATTGTGGCAACAGCCTAATCATTGACTAGGGCTTCCTTTCCTTGGGTGGCTTCTCTGCGGTTTCTTTTTTGGCTGTTGGGAGAAGTGCCAGCCTTCCCTGATCCAAGTGGTCCTCACACACCAAGGGATCTCTTTGGAGAGGCGCCTGGTCCCATGGAGGATGGGATTGTTGGAGCTGACATACAGGGAAAAATATACTTCTCATCCCTGCAGCGGGGTCTTTTCTTCGTCTGGCTGTGCGTGTTTTTCTATTTTTATTTTTTAATTAAAACTTGTTTTAATTCCTGTGGAGAGAGTGTGGGACTTGAGGAGAAGAGAGTGGTGCACAGAAACTGGAGTTTGGAGTTCTTTCAGAGCGATGGCTCTTGCTCTCTCCTTTCCTCATGCAGCCCCAAGTAAGATCCACCAATTCATGCACAATCCCTTCCTGCCCTCTCCCACCCATCTCCCCCCCTTTCCCCCCCACTTTAGTTTTTTTTWAAATATAATTTAGGAATACTCAAGCTGCTTTGTGGCACTTGGGGCTTTGAAACACAATGATCACCACTGCGACCTATGGCCTGTAGCAGACACACTGTCACTGTAGTGTGGAGCCGATGGGTTGTTGGCAGGGCGGGGAGGGTGGGGTTAGTCTTTGTTTTGTTTGTTTTTACACTTTCTATTTAACACTTTCTTTTTCCTCCCTATTTTTTTTCCTAATTTATTTACCCCTCTTACTGTCTCTCTCTTTTTTTTTTTAATTAAAGAGCAAAACTTTTTATTACTTTGTAATTTAAAAAAACAAAAAAAAAAACTGAAGAACTTTGGGGGGGATTTTGTACTTTTTTCCTGTGTAAATATTGGACTTTTTTGAGCTTTATCGTGGTTGTTAATTTGAAGTAATAAAGTAGAAAATGATAAAGTGATGCCAGCATCTGTCATTTCTATTCCTTTAATGGCCCTGGCATCTTTGCTGGGAGTCACATCTTAACACACAGGAACCACGGTCTTGYGGCTGAACCCGTTTCTGAATTCCAGGAACAAGTTTGATCAGAATTACTGGAAAAAAAGGGACAGGACTGGAGCACCTAAAAATAAACCTGAGATGATCTCTGCATTTGCAGCCTTGGAAGAGGCAAGAGTTATGTGAAATCTGATTCAGGATCTCTTGGCTTCTGGATCTGAGCCTCTGCCGTCCCATGTGTCTGGCCTTGAGGAGAGATGGGCCTTTCCACACTGTTGGCTCTGGGTGTACACTGAGTGCAACAGAGGTGGACCCTGGATTTTGTGTTTCCTTGTCTTCTATGTTTAAACTTCAGTCCTGAAGGAAAGGGGAGGGGCCCAGAGCACCTGACAACAGCAAACAGGATCAACTCCTTTTGAAGTGGCACCTGCTACTTTGGTGTCTTTGGTGGTGTGGTTTGTTTGGTTTCTCCTCGTTTGGTTGTCTGACCTGTCTGGCAGTAAATGACAAAATTTTAATACTGATTTATTTCTAAAACACTGCTCCTGTGGTTATGTGTCCCTGCATTATCCGGATGAGAGGCCTGTTTCTTCCAGGCTCTGTGAAACCCTTGAAACTTATTTTCAGAAACACCTGCTAAGAATAAATTATGAATCTCGGTGACTTTGCAAATTCTTTCCAAGCCTGTTCTCTGCCAGCTGAGCAGAAGGAGCTGTTCCTTTGTTTCCGTGCTGCATGGCTCTTCTAGCTCCTGGGATGAGAGAGTAGGAGGGACAGGAAGAGGAAGGTAGTGCCAGGGGTCTGTGGTATCGTGTGGTTGCCTCTATCCTGCGTTTGTCCTGCCTCTATTTTGAGTGTGCTTTTGCTGGATCAGAATGAAAGTGGACTTTTCCTATTTCCTGTTTTCTGTGAGAAAGGGGAACGTTTCCTGTATGTAAGACAACACCCATCCCTGCAGCATGGTGGAGGCAGCAGAGCCGTGGTCGGGCAGGATCCAGGGGCAGTGGGTGTGTTTAGGGTAGGAGTTCTGTCTGGGGACATAAGGCGAATGAATGCACTGCTATTTTGGGACATGTGGGGTAGCAGCTCCAGGGCTGCATCTGTGTTTCAAGAGGGCAAGGGGAGTTCTAAAGCAGCAGGAGAAAATCATCGACCCTATCTCGGGTAGGATGTCACCTCCTTTGGCTAATACAGTCGTATTACACGTTCTAGGGCGTGGTGCGTTGGCTTTTTTTGTTTGGCTGATTTGGTGGTGTTTTTTCACTCTAAGTGCGCTGTTCGGGCTTGCGTAGAGGCATTGCTTTGGTTTCCAAAACTTCTACGCATGCTTGTTTCCCTCGGAGTTTGCGGGAAAACASCGCTCAGGTCAAGGTGGGAATCTGCCGGGGGGACAATCTTCTGGAGGCCAGTACTGCCCTTAGTCGGCCTGGCGGGCGACAAGAGCTGCGCGATGGCTGGAACGCTCATCCCTCCGCCCGGCGCTGCGGAAAGATCGCATCGCACCCGCTCCGGAGGCGCCGCCCCTTTAAGAGKAGAGCGATGACGCCACCCTGTTCCCTCTCCGCGCGGACAGTGGSCGGGGCGCGCGGTGCCGTGCGCAGGCGCGGAGAGAGGGCCGGGCCGGGCCCGGCGTCGCCATGGGCTCCTGAGGCCTTCGCGCCCCCGCGCCGGTGCCGGCGCCGCCCGCGGGGCAGCGGGCCAGGGCCCGACCCGACCCCTCCTCACCCCACCGGGCTGGGCCGCGCCCGCCCGCCCGCTGCAGGGTAAGACGTGGCGGGGGCGGCTGCGGGCGCACGGGGCGGGCCGGGCTGGAGGGCTGCGCTGGCGCGGGGGTGGCTCGTTGAGGCGCCCACATACTCACCTTGCGCCCGTGTCGGCCCGGTGAGGTCGCGACCTCACCCCTCGCAGCCTCCTCAGATTCCTCCTCCCGTTCCCTGGGGTGGCCCGCGCAATTCACCCCGTGTCTTCCCTGCCCTCCGGCCTTTTCTCTCCCGGTGTGCGCCCCCTTCTTAGGGCTGCCCCGCCATTCCCGCTCCGCGCACATTCCTCCCGCATGGCCTCCGTACCTCCGTACACACAGCGCCCCACCCACGCGTCTACTCACAGCCTCCCAGTGCAATCCCCACAACCTCGCCCCCGACCCCTGGTGCAGCCCACCCAATTCCTTCCTCTCCCTCYCACCCCGCAACCTGTCCTTGCTGCAGCTGTCCCACTCTCCCCATGCACACACACGCATCTGCAGAGCCCCCGCGTTCCCAGTGCTGTCACACTCTTTGCTGGCATTAGGTGGGTGTCACTGTCAGCACTCGTGTCTGGYCCTGGGTGGGCTGGGAACTCAGTAGATCGCAGCAAGGTGGTGGGCCCCAGGTTTTGTGTTCRCTAAGTTTCCTATGGTTCAGACTGGACAGACTGACAGACGCCTTGTGCATTTGCTGGATGTGGCAGTTGTGTGAGGAGGCTGTTACTGTGCCTGTGTACTTTTGCGTTGTAGGTCAGTTGTGGTGGGTCATGTTTGGATGCTCACGGTGTCTTGAAATCTCAGTTCTGTGAGGGCTAAATTCAGCCTTGGCAGCTGTAGCTTGTWGTGGAAGGAGGGCTTTGGAAGAACATGACTGAGTCCTCATGAATTGTGAAAAGGGGCTAGAGAGATTTCAGGGACAGCTCTGTGAAAGCTGCCTGGAACACTCTGAAGCTGTCAAGAGTGGGTGGAGGAGGAGTAGGAGAAAATCTGGAGGAAATACTGAAGATGAGTGATGCTTATAGAAAGTTTGAAATTGTTCTTTCTATGTAAGGAGCTTGAACGGGAGTAATTATTGAAGACATAAACACAGGTTTCCTCAGAGAGAAGACTGTTTATCTCCTTTAAAGATAAAAATAGAAGACATTGATCAATAATAGAAAAAAGGCTAATAGGGTGAATACAAATGGCTTTCCTGTCCTGCAAGAAAAAGAAAACAATCGAAGAAAATGCAATAGAGGACATGTGCCACTAACAAAGACTTGGGTAGTATGACAGCAGTATGTTGTATTGTGGTGTTATCTTTTGGTCTAAGAGCTTAGCAGCCTCCCTAGAAAGGAACACACATTTCTCTAGAAATGTTCATGTTATTCAGGTTTCTAATACCAGAGGTTTGTATTTGTGTGATACTGTTGGAAAAAAAATAAACTCTCATGATTTTAGGATGTTGGCTAAGTACTAAACAATAGGGTTTTAGGGAGAACTTTTCTTAAGGCAAAGGTATTCCAGAAAGGCCTCCTTCAGGCTTTTTCTTCCACCATAGTCCCCAAGAAAATGTGCTTCAAAAACTGCTGCTCTGGTTTAGTGGAGCAGGTTTTTAGGTTCTTAATACTGCCATTGTTATGGTTATGCTGTGAAACCTAGGCAGCATGGAAGCAGCAGGTGGGTAGCTCTGCATCTGGAGCAGGAGTGGTTTGATCTTCTGGTGAAATGATTGGGAAGCTTTACTACTGAAGTCAGTGTTTCTGACCAGCTTGGTGGTATGGGCAGATATTTTTCTTTGTATTCTGCTCAGATCTTTGCAATCAGTTCAGAGCACTGAAMAAGTTGTGTTTTGGAGATATGAGACAAAGGGATGAGCACATTCCAACCTCTGGGCGTTTTCTGGACTTAAGTTTGTCTGTCTCCTTGCAACACATGGCAGTTAAAAGGGGAAAGTTCTTAGATAAACTGSTCAGAAAATGAAGTTCAGTGTGACAGACTTTAGGCATAATAAAAACATTCTGAGCTGTCTGGTCTCTAAGATTTGACAGAATCCAAATAGAAATCTGCCTTCTTCTCTGTCAGTTTCTTTGCCTGTTTGCTGGTAGCAGGCTGGGAGGTGAGCTTTTGCAGTTGTGGGATTAGGGTCTTTTTCTTCTAGTGGATAAAGGAAGGGGTGGGTTATTTTTTTTCCTAGTACAAAATAACTTTTAAAACACCTCCTTCCCCACTCGCCCCAAAAGGTAGTCCCTTTTTCTACTCAGTTCTACTGCTGAATTAACTAAAACATCTAATAATAATACTTTGACATAAGATGACAACATTTTAATTTCCATTTGAGGAACTTACCGAAACCTGTTTTGGTTTCATTTTTAACTGGCTTGTGTTTACATTGAGGGAGGTAAACTGTTACCTGCCCCTTCTAGCAGAAGTGCCTGTTTCATTTTCCAGCAGCTTAAAGGATATCTTTCAGCTCTTGGAGCAATGTCTGGTGGAAACACTGAATTCCTCTGGAGATGTTTGTTCTTTGTTCCTAGCTGCTTCAAGAGTCCAGTGTTGAATTGTTTAAAGTATTGAAAGTTGAAGTAAAACACGAAGTTTCAAGTCTGACTGGTTGATTCCACTGCTATGCCTCATTTTCTCAGTGTTTCCAGCCTGAAGTGGAGGAAAGCAAGGAAAGCAGCAGTGAATGTACAGGTTGGTCTGTCTACAATATGAAGAGGATAGCACAGCCTCGGAGAGAAATTGTGTTTAACTTTTGTACAGTCTGAGCTTTTCGAGTATGTACATGACTGCAGCTGGCTGCCTGTGTAACAAAGCAGCTGTGTGTTATTGAACGGCCCTGGCTGGGGGCAGAAGCTCTTCTCTGGTTTAAAGTTTGTGATTGATTGTGGCTTGCCGGGTCCCTGGCAATTTGAGGTGTTATAGAGAATAATGTTTTGTGTGCTGAGTTATCCAGCTGTTCACTTGTAGTGCTGTGGCTGTTTGTGTTGTTGGCTGTTGTTGTGTGCTGTTCTTGATTCTTCCCAGACTCTCTGGGGTTTGCTTTCCTGTGGTGGAAGAGTGGTTTCCTGTCAAGACATCACACCCTACCAGAATGCTTGGGACTCTGAAAGCGGTTTGACACTGTGATAAGATGGACTGAAACACTTAGCTGAAACAACTGTAAGATATTATAGTAGTTGACCTGAGAACACCCTTATAGCAAGGAGTTTGGGGTATTTTTTCTCTTCTTTTTTCCCCCCATTTTTTTCCATTTTTCTTTT
>NW_026623249.1:2538733-2622981 GCF_030028575.1 Malurus melanocephalus | reverse complement strand
CCCTTTATGGACTACTTTTGGGGAGAGCAACTGGACATGTTTTCAGATTAGCAATTCCCCAGGAAGGTTTTGGAAGTGAAATTCTGCCATCTAAAGCAGTGAGTTGCAGCCACCCTCCAKGAGTCTCACCTCAGAGTCTCCATCTTCTAAGAGAAGAGAGGGGTACTCGCTCATACCCAGGTTCTCTCTCTTTAAAACTCAGGTCAGCCTGCATGGGGTTTTTGTTTCTGATGTTGTAACATGTTTAGGAAGGCAACAGAGCAAGCTGTGTTGGGAAATGCAATTTATACATAAACTGCTCAGGAACTGTGCTGTATGTGGCTTCGACCAGGTCTTTATAGCCCCTGAGGCCATAATTCACAGGAAACCTGGAAAGGGAAATAACTGACATTCTACCTGCAGTATTAACCCATACAATAMCTGGATATTTGTCTCAAGTCTGTGTTGAAAGGATGGGAATGTTGCTATTATTGACTTACAGTCACAGTGCTTGGGAGTCTGAAAGTTTCAGCTATTTGAGGATATTGTATAATGAAGAGTGAGCAAGAGCATAGAGAGTTGGTGTCATGGCCTCACATTTTTTGTGTCTAGCCCCAAAGTGTCCATATCTGTCTGGGTATTTTGTACATGTGGCCCCCGATCAACTTGCCAGTCAAAAAAAGGTCCCGGTGATTCAGCAAATAAAGTGACTGCAACATGTTATGTAGTGCAGCAGTGAGGCTTCAAGAAGGAGATGAGAAGAAATAATACCTTAAAAGCTGACCTTGCTGACCCAGTGTTCCCGCCTCAGGCTGCAGAACATGACATGGATGCTATTGGAGGCTGCTGAGCTGATTGCCTGGGAGTCTGCAGCTGCCTGGTTGTATCCAGCACAGATACAGCCTAGGCAGCATTAATGTTCGTAGCTGTGCCTCTGTCCAGGTTACTTGAAATGAACACAGACAAGTCTCACCTCAGGAGGCAGGTTAGAAGTGAGCGAATTTCTCTTCATGGCTCACCAAATCTTGTCTCATCCTTACCCGGTTTGAGGAAAGATTGGTTAGCAGTGGGTAAAGCTGTTTGCTGCTAGTTGTCATATGAGAGCTGGGAGTGACTTCTCCAAACTCTCCTGACTTACAGACTTCCTAAATCCCCTCCTAATGACTTTGTTGATGACACTGATTTTATAAGAGTCTTAAACCAGAAGTTACTCATATAAATTCCTTTTCAGGCAACTTTATGCAACTGGTAATTTAATGTCATGGTGTGTAGAAACACCGGGTTGAAATTTTGTCTTTTTGTTAAGTATGCACCCTCTCAGATTGATGCTTGGTGTGGTTTTAGTCTGTATGAGAAAATGCATTGCCGTTGATGGCTTCTGGGATAGGGAGACACCCATGAGTCCAGGAATACAAAGGAATACAAAGGTCCTAATTCTGCTTTCAGAAGTTTGCCTCTGTAGATTTTTATTCTTCTTGATGAAGTGACAGAGCAAGAGAGAAGTGTGGAGGGGCTAATGTTAAATAGGAGCAATGAAATTAGAAGGTCATGATTTTGGGGAATATGTCTTATGTTGAGGGGTTTAAACAAAAGGCAACCACAAACAAAAACAAGATCATCAGTTTTTATTGTAGCAATAATAGAATGGCTTCGTAGTAAGTGTGGCTTTGGCTGCTTTTGAGAATCACTGGTTTTACATCTGCAGTGCTCATCATTGCTACATGCCTGCATCAGAGAATGATTGCTCGAGAAGTCAGATGTGCCATTGCCCTCATGCACCACTAMACAGTTGCATAGACCTGTGATAAGAAGTCTGGGTTCTTCCAGCTCATTTACTTGCTAAATTGAAGTATGGATCTGATCTGATGGATTCTATGTGTCGTGTTCTGTGTGGAAAAGTATACTCTATTGTATTGAAAAACTTCCTGTGTATGTGACTGCCACAAGTTCAATACTTTTTCATGCTGTTGTAGAGTTTGAGTTCTGGTTCTTCTTAAAATAACTGTATACACTGTGGTAACTTTAAAATTGTTATCCACCCTGTCCTGGCACTCAGAGGTGGGAAACAATGAATTCAAGTGGTTGCGGAATGAGTTCTGATTTGACTGTGTTCTTGAGAGGTTGGAAAAGAAATACAAACTTCCTATCATGTGGGGCACAACTGTTTACAACACATCCTTATTTCTCATCGTCTCTTTCCCCTCTGCTAGTTGCAGAATATCTTTATACTCTTTCTGTGTTTCTCTCCTGGATGCAGAGGGCTTGTCTGGTTTCTGTGGAGTGGGGCTGCTGGGAGTATGAGAAAGGGATGCAGTGCATGGCCCAAGCGTGTTGGATCCTGTTCTCAAAGGAGTGGTTGGAAGGATGGGGAACATCCCTTCTCCTCCTCTCCCTCCCCCTTTCTCTATTTTTCCTGTCCCCTTCCAAAAAAGGGACTGGATGTTGGATGTTGACCTATCACAATGCGGGTCAGTCCACAAAAAAAAAAAAAAAAGAGGAGGAGGACGATGGGGGGAGGAGGGCTATGCGAATACAGTGAGACAACAGAAATTAATAGAGCAGAAAAAAACTCTGGAAAGAAGAGTGCATGGCTCAGGGTAAAAGGGTTTTGTTGTTGATTCTGTTTTCTAATGGGCGAATGGGGAGGGGAAGCTTCTTTCGGGATGACTATGCATTAGCAAAATGGGTGGGGGCTGTGTAAGCTGAAGTGGAGAAGATTTTTGTGGTTTTCTCAGATTTTAATTTCCCTAAAATGAGAAAAGTGGGGGTATGACCTTGTTGAAGGTTAAATTGCTTGTGTGTACGGTGCAGTCTTTCGTGTATGTAGGCATCAGATCATCTCTTGAGCATGGCTTAGTGGGTGTGTACCTTGCTCTGTGGTTTGGTCTTCCTTAGGTGCCTTACTCCTCCACCTTCTGCTTCTGAGCTAATGGCTCCCTGCTCCACTTTTGCTGATGCTTCTGGTCTTCTGTCCCAGTGACACTTTTCTCTTGTTTTCCTGATTGTACCGACAGCTGTGAAATTGAGACTGAGGCATCTCTTCAGTTTGCTCACTCCTCTGAAGAAATAACATTGAGGAGAGCACTGAGGAGAATTCCAATTGCATTTGGATCTGCATTTGTTGTGCAGACAGAGRAGTATGTTAAGCTGACATGGAGTGCAGTAACTGTAGATGCAATCACTGCCTGTGTTTGTAAGTCAGGTGAGTGACTGAACACAGCATTGCTCACATGTGTTTGGAGTGACCTATGTGTACCTGTGTGTCAAGTGTGTGTTGTGGGGTGATTTCTACCGACTTGAAGTTAAGAAAGTTTTGCTCAGCATGAACAGTAAAATGTAAATGAGTTGCAGTAGTTAAATTTGCACGCCAGGTCACATACTTAACTCTGATTGTTTTGGAAGTGCTGCTGGAGAGCTTAAAAATCCACTGTTGGGACCTTTTCATGTCTCACAGCTACATAAACTAAATGCCACACCAGACWGCAAAAGCGATATAAGAAGTAATAAATATAGAAGCATTTGATTTTTCTTGAATTGCTATCGCTGATTTTAGCCGTGCCAGTGAGTCTCTTACAGTGTAGTGCTATTTTGTCCTATCTACCTGCTTCTTTTCCTACCTTTTGCCATTTCTACKGGTAATGCCTTTGGGTGTTGGAAATACTTAAATTAACTATTCATCATACATACCTAGCAGAATAGAAAGAGCTGGTCCCAGTTGTCAGTTCTAGGCATTGTTATAATTAAAATAGTCTAAAATAAACCTTGAACCATTTTGTATTCCTTGTAAGTCTAGGGCACATTGTAAAAAAAAAAAACATTAAGCTGCTGCTTTCACTAATATAAAGTATAARGCTCTTGTGTCCTAATAGTTTCAGAAAGTTCAGGTTCTGATTTATCTGCTGCATGGTTCTTCTGTATTGGCATTTTTGGATCTAGAATAAAGATAGTTTAATGGAGAAACTCTTGGAGGAATGAAAAATGGTTTTGTGGTATTTTAACAAAGTTCACTATGGTGGATATTTAAAGCAATATAGTTGTGGAGTAGGTTTTAAGGAGGAGTATTTTCTTGTCTAGTAGCTCTTCAGGAAAACCTTGCAGCCAGATTGTGTGTGGTTTTTTTTTTTATTTACGTCTTGTAAAGCAGA
Source organism: Malurus melanocephalus (assembly GCF_030028575.1). Lineage (NCBI taxonomy): Eukaryota > Metazoa > Chordata > Aves > Passeriformes > Maluridae > Malurus > Malurus melanocephalus. Next base: position 2,618,857 of record NW_026623249.1, on the reverse strand, counting down.
AGGAGGCTTAGCTATTAAGGCTCTTTCATGGGATAGCTTTGTGTATCATTCTTTGCTCTCTCAGCAGTTTAGAAATTAAATACTTTCAGCCTTGGATGAGATGATCTATTTTAAAAACACAAACTGTGTTTGCAGATGGGAGAGAACAGCTTCCGAGTCCTGTCATTTGGGGTTCTTTTCTTAGTGGCACTGGGGTAGGTCTTGCTCAGAGCAGGCAGATACTGCCTCCTTTACTAGACTGTGGTTGAATACGTGTTCAGATATGCTCCGTGGAACTGAAGGACCATGCCTGAACCTTTCTTCCTTCCTCTTATACCACATTTTTTTGTGTCAGAATTGAGGTTTTCATATTTATGTTTGTTTATCCTTATGTAGAAATAGCTCTTCCTCAGTAATAATATTTTCCATGCCTTTATGCAAGCCAAAAATGAAGTTTTTTGTTTTCATTTATGCCACATCCTATTTTCTGTTCTGAGTTTATTTTCAGCGGAAGAAGCTGCCATGTTAATGTTGGAGACAGAAGGTCTCTGTTTCCAAAAGATACAGGACTGTCAGTCTGCTCATGATGGAGAATTAGTGTGCTGCTGTTTTTTCTGTGAATGCAGACCATGTGGACACATCCCTGCTTCTTTACATCTATGTGGAGTCTCTAAGAGAACTGGTCCCTATGCAGTTTGGAACTTCTTCTCTATCAAGAATCTTAGTAACAGTGTTCTACATCTCTAGGTTTCTATCAGGATAGGTATCTTGACGGAAATAGCACAGGCTTTGCATTGTTTTCTTTCCCCCCCTTGCCTTGAGAGCACCCCCTAGTACTCCTAAAGTGCTTTCAGAAGATATTGGGTAAGTGTAAGGGGTACTAGATAGGTGTTTAGGCTAATGTCCTGGCAGCACAAGGCCCCGTTTTGCTCTAACATATATAACTTGTAATGACATCTGGGCAGGAACACGTAACAGCTTGTAGGGGCTGGGGGTGTGATCTCTGCCTTCCTTGGAAGCGGCTGTGTATAGACCTCACACAGACAGACAGACAGACACTGCCAGAACCTCCTGTTGTCCATGTAGAAGAATTGTACTGGCTCTGTTCCAAGTTTTCTGTGGCCATCCTGGAACACACATGTGTCTAAAAGCTCTGTGTGTTTACCTAGATGTACTTTCATGTGTGCTTGTTTCCAGTTTCCAAAGTTAGGTGTTTTTCCTGGCTCTCTCTTCTGGTCCTGTTACGTTGCAGGTTACCTCTGGGTGGAGCAAGGTAGACACTTRGAGATGGCAAAAGCTCCAAGAATGAAATTTAGAAGTGTTGAAATCTATTCCTTTGATAGAATTAGGAGAGCTCTCCAGAGAGGGAGAATAAGTGTGCAAGTAACGTTACTCTCCCTTGAACTGAAAGCAATGAGCTGGAGATGAAAGAGGTGTGCTGTGAAAACAGGATATGGCAGGAAGAAATGCTTCAAAATTTATTATGCATTAGATTGGTTTGTATTGCATTGGTAATTCAGGTTTCTAAATGCCCCTAATTTGACATATGGTAATGTCAAGTACTTTCCTCATGGTTTGGTACCTTGCAGTGCTGGGAGCTGTATGGACAGAGAACAGAAAGATGGTTGTCCCAGGGAGCTTAAATTGCGAGAGAAGCAACAGAGAAATACAGCCAGTGGGAGGAGCACCAGGAAAGAGATCACAGCCAGGAGCGTGACTGATGTCGGGTTGTTGCTCAATTGGAGGAGCAAAGTGGGAAAGTGGAGAAGGTGGAGGTGCATAGGGAATAGCTTTGTGGCTGTTAGAAAGTACCTTTTTGCCTAGGCATGAGAGGAAGAGGAAGATGTGTTGTGGCACTGACTTGGGCTGTGATGGAAGTAGGTGTCCAAGAAATAAGTGTCAAAACACATTCAGAGTGTCAGGTAAGAGGGAAGCTGCTGATACCAAGGTAATTGATCTGTAGCTTATCAAGGCAGTGTTTTTGTTGTGTCATGTTCCCAGGCACCACCTTTACTAGACTTGTGTCCTGTTGCATAGTGGGGAAGGGGCATCTCAGAAGCAAGGCCTGTTGAGAGAGTTGCTGCAGCTCACTCTCACAGTGTTCTTTCTAACAAGGTAGAAGAGGAGCTAGCAGACTGAGCTGATGGTAGTGAATGAGCTGAAATCCACTCTCCTGGTTAAGGCTCCAGTCATCTGTGCTTTTATCTGTTAAGTATAGACCAGAATTAATCTTACAGCTTCAGCTTCTTGCATACAGTAGTGTTTCATAACAGCTTTGTGCACTGCTTATACCTGTTGCTGTAGCTGCGATGTGTGGGATTTGAGGAGATTAGAAGGGATAATTTGGAAGGTTTATGTTAATTTTGCAGATTTGGGAGCACAGCATTCCTTCAYGTTTGACTAGCAAGGAGAATGAACTGCAAACTAATGCGTAGAATCAATAAAAGGTATCAAGTAAATAAAAAGCTGGCCTTGGGGGCMACCCTGAGGAAGGGGGCGAGTGCTCACAGGTGAGGTGGTTTGGCTTTGTGTAGGAGATGTAGAGCCTGCAATGTAAGAGAGTTTGTATATTTTCTTTCAGAACATGGTGCTGGAAGGAGTTACTAATTTCAATGACTGTATGAATTGAAGTGATTAGGTGAAGAATGAGGCACAATCATGTAATTAATGGCTGTTGATGTATAAGCACGAGGGGRCAGTGTTAAGGTTACATACACAACTTCATTTTATAAGTGACCTTGCTTCTGAGTGTGTAACCCTTGTCATGACAAAATGCTTGTTGATCACTTTTTGCTGCTTCCACTTCTTTGAAAATTAGTGCAAAGATGCAGAAGAATTCCCTTTCAGATCCTCAGTTCTGCTGATGTTACTGAAGCTGCAATTGGATCCATGCCATCAATGTGGTTTGATTAACTGGAACGTGGAGGTCTAGGTCCTGTTCCTCTTGGCACCTGTGGTCTGCTGTACAGATCCTCTCCCCCATGAACTTTAGGAAGGGCTTAGCAACTTCCTGTCTTGCATAGCTCCCAAAGTGCACTGGGATGTGCAGGATTGCAGCTCGCTGGACTTTATTTAGAGCTAGGTCAACCACAGGTGCATCTGCTCTGATTTCATTTTAGATGTGCCCTTTTTGAGCATAGTGGAAGCACTCTCAGCACTGCTTCTGTTCACTTACTTCAGAAGTTACTTGGGTAGAAATCCCTTTCTTCTCAAGTAATAAAAACCTTGCTAACTTGTGCAGTCACCACCCAGCCTCCATCTCTCCACATTATTAGATATAGTACAGATAATAAAATGTGTGTGTGTGTAGGCTTAGAAGCTCAAAACTTAAGTTATATTTCCTGTACTGATCAGGACTGGAAAGGAATTAACCTGCTGTGCATGCAGTTATGGAAAGCTGTAACTTGGAACAGTGATATTTTGGAAAAACAACAGCTGGAAAGAACAAAGAAAAGCCAAGTTTGACAATTAGTTTGTAAATTAAAGCATTGCAGTTTTGTATCTCTACCTATAGAAAGAAGATACCTGCTTAAACAAGTCTGGGTATTTCCCAAGACTTTTTCTCCTGTGGAAGAAAGCAGAAAGGAGGCGGAGTGTGACATAAGGTAACATCAGACTGCTGCACACCACTGATACAAGTGTGTGTTTTGGAAAAGCCTGTGCTGAAGGGGCCGTTTGCACGCTTTAGAATGCATGTGTAAAGGATGTGCTACTGGCCCCTGCTTTTGCTGTGTACCTGTTCCCTATTTTGTGCTGTGGCTTCAGGTGAAGCAAGGCTGGGGCAGTTCGTCTATAAATATGTATTCTCTTTTGTGTTCTGTAACAACCTGTCAGTAAATGACAGATGGGCCATGCCTTGCTGCAGCTGTAAATTGTGGCAGTGGATCATTGGCCTTTCTAAAGCCCTTTCCATCCACTGATCATAGAGGCCTGTGTAAGAGCTATGTCTTGTGCTTTTATAGAAGGAGTATTCTGAAAAAKATTAGGAGGTTATCAGAAGGAGGCAACTTTTATGCTGCTCCCCCAGTTATGCTGTTCCCTTTGATACCCACATCAGAAACAGCTCTTCTAATGGGTAGGACCAATGGCTGCTTGCTTGTGATCTTGGTTTAAGTGGATTATCTTCCTACAATCCAGAGGTCACACTAGAGCCTGCTTATGACCAAATTGAAAATAATAGCTTCTTTAGATCTTAGACCTTCAAGAATTTTTCCATTGAAAGAAGATAGCTTTTTATCCAGGAAATAGCCAAGGGTCATGCTGCTTTGAAATCTTGCATATTCTTGTGTTCTACATGTGTTTTCATGTGTCASCTTTTAGAAGCCAATTAGATTAAATGCACATCATGTGGAAAACAATGCAAAGTTAGTAAAATTAATACCGGGTTGGCTAAATATACCATGCCATATGCAAATTTTGGTAAAAGCATGACTTTCATGCTCTTCGTACTCTTAAAGTGAGGGGAGCTTTCAGTGCATATCCTTCCAATGAAGGTGCTTTGGGCTGACTGTAGTTTTCAACAGGGCAGTAGGAGAGATGGGGATTGCTTGCTGGAGGAATTAGGWTATTCTTTTCCCTGCCCTCCTCGCTGCGCAGTGACACTGTGGCACATGTTCTTGTTGCTTCTTGGCAGGCTAACCATGACACTAGGACACAGCAGAATAGCCTGTACTCTGACAGAAAATAGCTGTTAAGTTAGGTGTGCCTGTCATCTTCCAGTATGGATGATTTAGATACTTCCTTCTGATCTTTTTACAAGGGCGTGTAGTGGTAGGACAAGGGGAAATGGCTTTAAAGTGCGAGTATGTTAAATTAGATATTATGAAGAAATTACTCACTGTGAGTGGTGAGATACTGGCACAGGTTACCCAGACGAGTTAGGGATGCCACATCCCTGGAAGTGTTCAAGGACAGGTTTGTTGGAGCTCTGAGCAATCTGGCCTAGTTTAAGGTGTCCCTGCCATCAGCACAGGGCTTGATCTTTTAGGTCCCTTCCTACCCAAACCATCCTATAATTCTGTGATCTCTGTTGAATGCTGTATTCATCTTATATATTTTTATTTATTTATTGCAGAAGGGTGGTGATGATGGCAGTGGCTGGATTTCATGGTCTCTGGGAGGCTGTCAGAGGTTCCAGAGTATCACGATTTGTTTTATCACGAGGGGTGGCACACTTACCCAGGTCCTGTTCATAAAACATGTGAACAGGCTGGTGAAAGGCATGCGAGAGATGCAAAGTACTGTTACATTTCTGACTCCWTTCAGCTGGGTTCAATTGCATTGTGGTTCTCTTCCCTGACAGGTCTTGGTTCGTGGGCAGCTCTTTAGCAATCCCAACTGGAACCTCACCCCAAAAGGCACCATGATAATGATGACTGATGTCACTGCAGCCCCCAAATTGGGGTCAACTGCCACCACTCCAGCTGTGGCTCCCAACTTCTCCTGGATGCCAGAGGATGGTAGCCCCACAGCTGTGGAGCAGCCAATATTTCTCATGACCACTGCTGCTCAGGCTATCTCAGGTTTCTTTGTATGGACAGCTTTGCTCATCACCTGCCATCAGGTAAAACCCTGTCACTTGTATTTCTCATCCTTTCCTTTTCCCCACATGAAGGAGAAGATCATTTCCATAGTGTGAATGGAGAGGAAGCACACTCTTTAACAGCAGGTGTAAAACATTTGGCCATCTCTTGAAGCTTTGCAGAAAGGTGTGTTGTCTCAGGCCATCCTTTCACAGGTYTTTAGCTGAATCTTGCTGTTTTTATATTGTGTCAGCTGTTGGCTAAAAGATCCTAGTCACCTGTTGTTTGACATTCCTCCTTTGATCTCCTGTGGCAGTGGATTCCACAGGCTGAACTCTGCTGCGGAAAGGAGTAGCAGGAAATGTTTTCTTTTAATTTTTTCCCCTCCCCTCTCTCTGGGACAGGTGTCCTGGGAGCCAGGATAAGTCAAACCCTGCATCTTGTTCTCTTTCATGTGGTTGTCATGTGAACTGAAAAATACAGTGGGGAAACACAAGCTCTGTTATTTATCAACCTGTATTTTGTACCTGTTGGATGGTAGATTCCAGAGTGATGACTAGAAAAGTACAGCCTATTGGTGGAGTACAGGGGCTAGTGAAGTTAAAAAAATGGTTTAGTCACAGATGAATAAGAGTAACACCTGCAGTTTCACCAGCTTGGGTAACAATTACAAGTGCCAGGTATCCTCCTGTCAAACTCATTGCCTGCTGAGGGTAGGRCAGTTGCACAATTAGGTATTAATGCCCTTCTCCAAAGAAACCGATGGAGGTCAGTGCCAGAGAGACTCTGTTGATTGAAACACGCTGTTGTCCTCTTACACAGCAGTAGTCCCTTTGCTCTCCTGGGCAGGGCTCTTTTGACATCCCAAGGGCAAAGCTTGTAGTCATCTGAACTCCGGTGTCAGCTGTCTCTGTGCTGGATGAGACGTGTCACTGGGATTGTCGCAAGGCAAAAATATCTCTAAGGTTTGTTAGTTTATTTTCAATCTGTTCTCAGGAAATTAGGTTTTTTGTGAGCTGCTAATGGGTTAAGGAAATGAAACAGAAATATTTTTGAGCCCTTCAGTCAATTTTCATCAGGGGGGGATAAGCAACAGACAGCTATGGAGASACAAGCCCCTCCCACTCACAGTGGAAAGATGAGATTGTCAGTTTATGTGTTGTTAGTCTCTAGTCTATGTTTTGTTAGTCTCTGGAGAATCCTCACAGCACCTCAAAATGCTGGGTGAAGCTTCAAACAAGTGCTTGTGCCACTTCAGGCAAGTGCTTGTGCCACTTCAGAATCAGTTCAGTGGTGAGGCACACATGTAATCAGCTGGCTGTTACTAATTCCAGCAGCTGGGACAGCAGCTCGATGAGAATTGCTATACAGAGGCCTTGTCTCTTCTGACTCCTTGGTCAACAGAGTGCACCCACAACTCGTGCTAAAGCTCTGCTCATGTTATTAGGGTATTACAGGAGTTGTGCTCATCTTCATCAAGAGTGTGCTTGTGGTCAATACCTTTTCCTGGAGGTGGGTATTCTGCGAAAAAGCATTTTAGGTGCGGGATTTAATGATGGCTGAGGAACTCTGAGTGGTGGGAGCGGGTAGGGTGGAGACACTGTGCTCCCCTCAGCTGGTGACTTAGAGGTATTGGCATGTGTTCAGTCAGACAGAACAAACTGTGTGGTTGCTTTGAGCACACTGCATGAGCTAAGTGCTCCCTTGACAGCTGACCCTTCATGACTGTGCTTTCACCCATGTACAGAATGACACTTTTTGAGCAGATGGACTGTGGCTTATCAGCTTTGGGCTGTGCCACAAAGGTCTCCTTAGGTTGTTTCAGGGGAAAATCTCAAAAGCATCTAAAACAGCCAAAAAACAGAGTGTTCACAATGAGCATGTGCTCAAAGTGCATGTACCTTCCCTCTTCAGAGACGAGCAGCCTGCATTGTTATGAATCTTAGGTATGTAAAAGAGGATAGAAGGAGTATAGAACTGATAATGGAAAGAAAAGATATTAACAAAATAATTCGGGCAAGGTGATGCAAAAATAAATCAATTCCCTYGAAGAAACTAGATTAGAAATGCCTCAATTTTCTCTTTCCTCTCCTTCCCCTCCTTTGCAAACTAGGGGGTGCTATATCAATGCCATATGATAACAGTGATTTGTCTTTTATGTTCATCACCTTGAGGCTGCTGGAGCAATCTAGAGGTGATTTACTGGGTTTGTTTTTTCTGGCCCAATTGACTYGAGTTCTACTTTCTCCTCTCTGCTCCATATACCGCTGATCCCCATCTCCCCTCTCCACCTCTCAGATCTACATGCATCTCTGCTGCTATAGCTGCCCAAATGAACAGCGCTACATCGTTCGGATCCTCTTCATTGTGCCCATTTATGCCTTTGACTCATGGCTCAGTCTCCTGTTCTTCACCAATGACCAGTACTATGTTTACTTCGGCACAGTGCGGGACTGCTATGAAGGTAAGGAGGGGKTGGATGAAAAATGGTAGGGGTGGGAAGTCTCTGCCCTGAGAGAGCTTTATTTCTGATTGAGAACATGTAGAAAGCATTGCTGGCATTGAATGGTGTGATTAACTGGATGACTATGGCTTGCTTAGTGACTATGAAAATTGTAGAACCATAGGATGGTTTGTGTCAGGATGGATCTTTAAAGATCATCTAGTGCAGCACCCCTACCATGGAGTGGGACATCTTTTACTAGATCAGGTTGCTCAAAGCCCTATCTAACTTGACCCTCTCCCTCACCAGCCTTGAGCATGACAGGATGTCTTGAGCCTTCCCTCCAGTGTTCTGTAGTGACAAAATTCATGGTTTTCTGGGTCCTTTGCTTTAGGAAGGTAAAAGCTTTTGGTAAAGCAAAAAAATCTGGATGTTAGAAAGTGAGGTATTGCTTAGCTCCTGTCTCTTCTAACAGTACTTAGCAGCCAGACACTTGCTTTGTCCTGTGTTCCTGGTGCAGTTTGTTAGCAATGTATTCTTCTGGTCCCATCCTGTTGCCACTTTTGTGCTTGCATAGGGTAGCACAGCTGCCATGTGCTGGGCAGCTGGTGAAGTATAATGTGCTTTGGAGACCGGCAGAACAGAGGGTGCCATGTTCAGGATGAGTTAGTAATTGCTTGATTTTGGTTATCTGCTGCAGTAATGTAATACCACTAGCATTGTATGTGAGGAAAATGGTTACTTTCCTGTARATGCGGTTGTAACTTCCCTCCTGATCTCATCCTGAAAGGAGCCTCTACCCACCCAGCAGCAGAAACTGCACTCTAGCTGTGTATTTTTGAGGAYAATTTATTGCCATACCCTCATTCAATCCTAACTCGTTGGTACAGTAGTTTTGGTGAGATCTGCATTGCAGAGAGGTACCCCTTGCCATTTGAACAAGTTAATCAGTTGAAGGGACCAGCAGGTCCTCCTTGACATCCACAACAATACTCTGGAAGTAGTAGCAGATGGCAAACATCCACACGTGATGCAAGAAGGCATCTTTGTCTAGACTTGGGCTTTTTCTTTCCCTGCCCCGTGCATGTGTATAGGTCTAGCAGGAAGCCTGCTGCTCTCCTAGCAACAGCCAGTGTCCCTCTGCCTCTATTGCTCTGGGAATTTGCAAACATTTGAGCATCTGTTCAGGAGGCTGCTGTGCTCCAGAATTCATCTCAGCATGTTGGCCTGTGTGAGAAAACTACTGGTGGAGGTGAAAACACCTTTGAAAAGCAGGTTCTCTCCCTCACTTTTTGGGGGGATTGCTTCAAAACAGCCTTTGTTCTCCTCCCTTTCTTACCATCCACCTTCTTTATTTTTTTGGAAGGTTTTACATTGCAAAGTGGGGAGGAGCTCTGTTWGGGAATGGTGGAAGAAGACTCTACTAATAAATTTTGAAAGCTGTCTTAAGCCATTTATGGGCTRTGTTTTGTAGTGTGTGTTTAGAGGAACCTGTTTTGGTGTTGCTCTTTCACGTGACTCTGCTTCTTACAAACCAGGGTGTCAGTAGCACTGACACAAGTAGGGTTTGTTTGGTTTTTTTTTTTTGTTATGTTGATATGAATACCATCTGATGAATGTGGATCAGGAATGAGAGAAGAGTTCTTTGGTGGCGTGATGAGCTCTGCTAGTTAGCGCTTACTTCTTTTGGGGATGGATGGGCAGATATTTCTCCCTTTATTTTTTTCGTTTTGTTTTCTTCCTTTGTTGTCATCTCTTCCCTAGTGCTTGCGGAATGGGCAGCCGATATTATAATGACCACATCAGAGGGCAGGGGTCACTGGAGGATAATAGGAAAAGCTCAGCTTTTTTTTCTCTGGGTGCTGGGAGCTGTCAGCTAAGTTGCAGGAAAAATGAAGGCAAAAGGGGTTACCACAGTTATTTAAAGAAGTTTTCCATGGTTGGTATTTTCTGTCCTAATTAAAGCTTTGGCAAAATCATTATTATGTGAACTTTGTTCAATAATAAGGATTACAGATGGAATAACAATACCCCACTTACATACATAGAAGCATGTATACCACTGGCTTTTAGGTGCCATAGCAGTCTTGCCAGCTAGACACGTCTACAAGCCGTAAGTACAATGTTTTGAGACTGTAAGTGTTTTGGGGAGTGTGGAGTACCTCTTTGCCACGGCATAGTTTGGATGCTTATAGGAGAATTAGAGTTGGGTCTGACTTAGGAAGATCATTCATGTGGAAAAATTGACCTCAGRTCTAACAACTGGCTGCTTGGGGAGATCAGCTTCTCAGTGTTGTACATTATTAGGTTTCTGTTCTTATTTTAAAGCTTCTTGAAACTACTGTTTCCATCCCTGAGTAGTTGGTGCAAAAAGCACGATTTGGGTGTTGTCTTTCCAGGGAATGTCCAGACACAGGTGACCATAGAATATAATGTTGCAAGGGTTGTCTGGTCTGTCATTTTGCCCTAAGGCTGTCTGTGATGAAGGAAGAAGTACAGTCCTTGCCCTAAAACATCTCACAACTTTGAGGCTCCAACAGCAATTACAACAACTCAAGAGAGTGGCAGACAAGGCACATAAAGGGTCACTTCACGCATATTTAAGTGAATTTAGATCCAATGAAAAGAAGATACATCTGTAGTTACGAAGAACTGAAATGGGGCAGAATATTAGTGGTCAGTCTGAGAAGGTTGTCCATTGTCTATACCAGGTTGCTGGGGAAGGTGCAAAAGAGGTGGCCTAAGGWCAAGCTTATTCAGTGCCCAAGAAATTTCTTCTTTTTAAGCAAATGAAGCATGGAGCCTATTTTTCAAAAATTTCCACTGGATGTGAAAACAGAGTTTCACTGATAGTTATAAACCCTTTCTCCAACTCTTGTGCCTGTAGTCTGGTTACCTGACAGAGACAAACTGTGTTCATCAGCTAGAAGGTTAAATACAGACAGGAGATAACATATGGCTGATGGATCAAAGATATCTTTTCCAGATTATTTAGTACCAGTGTAATGTTCTGGAATAATGCACAGGAACTCTCTAAAGTATGGCATCTTAGAGATGCCAGATAAAACAGATATTGACTGCAGTTTTAAATGTTCCTGTGACCCTTTTGGCATGAGTCATGGAACTGGCCTGGGACCTTGGCCAAATTTCAGTTCAGATAGTCTTGTGAGTGCTGAGGTAGGATGATAAATGCAATGAAAATAATTTGGAGTGCTTTGAAAGGAAAGGTGCTGCATAAGCAGTCCCTGCTAATGTTTTGTCTGTTGCCTGTACTCTTGGTCCTTGCACCTGTTTTGAAGTTGGTTGTCATTTTACTGTGATTGATGTCTTTGCAGCCTTTGTAATATACAACTTTCTCAGCCTCTGCTATGAGTACTTGGGAGGGGAGAGCTCCATCATGTCTGAGATCAGAGGGAAACCAATTGAGTGAGTATTTATTGTGCTTACAACATGACGCTGTCCTCCTTCTGTGCCCATCTACTATTTCTCTATTCTTGTCCTGAAAAACTGTGTCAGGTGACAAATGTCTGCTGGGACTGGGTAGCATGGATGGTGATGATTTACCAGTACCTTGCTCTGAGACAGATCAGGCTGATCACATCTTCTTAGGCAAGCTGGACTGATTCACAGCCTTTTTGGACACCTGCCTATTCCTTTGTTTATTTTCTTATTCCCTTCGTCTCCTTTAAATGTTTTCTATCTTCAGTTGATTGTGTGTGCCTCCTCTAGGATCTATGTTTCTCCCATGCTACTCAGTTACAGGAGAAAAAAAAATAGTAACATATGGTCAGGATGTTGTTCCAGACATGTCTCTAAAAGAGGGTATGGCTTGCAACTGCAGTCATTGCTGGAGAAAGCACCAGTCCTACAACTGTGCTACAGAGAGGTAGATAAAGAGGGTAGGAATCTTGTACTCTTGCCCAAATCTTGCTTGTGAACTCTGTCATTTTGTGTTTGGTCTTTCAGGTCCAGCTGTGTGTATGGAACTTGCTGCCTGTGGGGAAAGACATATTCGATTGGATTCTTGAGATTCTGCAAACAGGTATGGGCTGGACAGCCTGGGCCATCCTGCAGAAATGAAGTATGTAGGGGTGGCAATGGTGCTTTTTGCTGCTGAATTTCTGAGATCTTTGAGGTGTGCTCATATAGAATTTTTGAGAGGCTGCAGACTGCTGAGGAGGTGTTTCAGGGTTGGTTTGTTTGTTTAGAATTATTTTAACATTTTCTCCTCAAACCTGCATCAGGCCTTAGCTAAAGACACAAGTTATCTCCTGGAATTGATGTTAGCCCTAGGAAGAAACTCTTTCCCTTTCTGGATTACAGAGGTCCTGACTCTAAGAAATTGATGTCTGTGTTTTGTCGCAGACACTATACAGTTGTGTAATAGCCTCCTGAATTCCCAGTGTGCTGTTGTGGTTTGGAGCTGAGGAGGGAGTGGAGGTTAAGCATGACACATTGCTTTGTAGGAGGAACTGAGTATTGCGGTGTGCCTGTCTGAATTGGGTATGTTGAGGGTGGGTGGATGGGGGAGATCTAAACCTTTATACAGCACTTGTCTGCTCATTGCAGGTCAGTSACCTCTGGCTGTCAGGAAACAGCAGGTGAATTTCAAGGCTTTGCTCACTTGCTGAAATGAACACAGGAGGTTTCTGTGGAGACAGTGTGAAGCAGGTCTGGTTCTTTGAAAGGGCTCAGRTCACTGTAATTTCAGTCACTGGGTCTAAATATCTGCCCTTGCCTCTCCAGAACATCATGGTCTTTCTTCTATGTTGTAGCAATATGCAGGAACATCAAAAATGCAGTGCAGCCTCATGGTAATATCCGCGGTTAAGCTGTGCTGCACAAGTGGCCATTTTCAAAGGACCACTTCTTTTGCTTATCTGTTCTGTTTGTCCCTGCCCCATATTTTGTCCTTATGGCTTTTTGGTCTTCTTCCCTGATACTTTTATTTTCTAGTCTGCACCAGTGTATATAAGTCAGCTGTTTCTCATGGGTTTGGACACCCTTTGGTTGATTCACTGCATTACCTATTGTTTTTGCTTCTAACATTAGCTTCTACCTTTTAAATATGTCATAAGTAGCTGTAATACCCATGAAGGTGCATGAATGCTGGAGAAATAATTTCCCTTAGAYTTCTTGCTTCTCATGTCCCACAGCCTCTGGCAGTTATCGCCACCTGGGTTGCACCTGTCTCTGTTTGTAAAGTGAAAGTGAAGACTAGAAGCACACTTTGGGGAATGGGGAAGATGTGTTTTTTCTGCTGGCCTTCACAAATCCCAGCTCATTTGGTGACTCTGACTTTGGCAGATATTTTGCTTATTTTTTGCTGGTAAAAGGCAGCAATTTTTCTATTCATGCCTGCCCTTTATAACTGCTAAGTCTGCTGTGGAGGCTGTGAGGGAGGTGTATCGCAAAGAGATGCTTAAATACTTCTATCCTTCTTGGCTTCAGCTTAAATATTGCCTTAGTGAGAAAWTGTTGATGCCAAGACTCACTTTCTGGTACTTCTAGACTTCCAGGATTTTTGGGGAAGACCTTTCAAGGCAAATTCCTGGGAAGACTGGTGCGAAAGGGCAACAGAACAAATGTCAGTGCTGATCTGTGCGGTATCTACCATCGTGATGATCAGGAAGAGGAATGTGCTGAAAGCAACACCTTGCCCTTTTTAGCCATGTTTTCAGCATCTCCAGCACTTCTGTTGCCTCCCATCATCACCTGCTCTTTTCTACTCTTTCCAGTCCCTTTCATCCTGAAGAAATCTGTGTCTTATAAACATTTCTTCTTTCCATCTTCACTGCCACCCCCCCCCCCCGCAAACTTTTCTCAGGCAGGTGCCTGTTGTGGGTCAGTCAGTTTTCCTGTGTTGCCTATGGACCTCCAACAGTGTGGTGATGTGCTGCTGTCTGTGGTGTAAAATCCTAACAATTTGTTTCCTTAAAGATGTCTTGATAAAAATTCTTTGCTGGGTCTCTGTCTGGTGACCCTCACACATGGGTCACACACCATCCATGTGCTTCCCATATGCTATAGCATCCTCTAGGGAAGCAACTAAAAATAGTATGTGGTTTGGATTGCAGGGAAATGGTTAAAACATCCCCAGATCGGAAGGAGGGGAAGCTCAGAGGATGAAGTTGTTTACCAATTAGCTTGACCTTTTCCAGTTCGCATATTTAAAGTGACTCACTAACTGGCATGTGCTGGGGTTTTTAACCTCCTTGAAGTCTTATGACCACTAACAAATTGCATCGTATCCAAAGCAATTATTACCGTTTGGTTTTACCTTCTTTCTTTCCTTATGTAGCCCTCCCCATACACTCACAGGTCAGCACCTACCCAGGCTCTTCCAACCTCCTTCAGGGAGACACAGCTTGCGTCTTTTCAAGAGACATTTTTAGGGCCATAAGTGTTCCCTTCTTTAGAACTTTGAAGTTCMACAACTGCAGAAAGCTGAAGAATGYTGTGGCTTTGAGGGAACACTCAGTCCCAATAGGGGCAGTGGTTTATACAGGCAGAATGGATTGAGCTGATCCCAAGTGCCAGGGAATCTTTAGGGGAGAGTCAGTAAAGGTCATGTGGATGACAGCAGAATAGCTCTTAATTTGTGTGTGGCAACACACATCACTCCATTTACAAAATGCCTTAATACTGTGGCAATTGTCAAAAGTTCCTCCTCAGACAATGGGATTCCYCTCCGATCCTGGGAACCTTCTTGCYTAACTATGTGTCAGCTGTGGACTGGAGTTTGCTTTCCTTCCCCAGTATGTCTCTGTTAAACTTGCAGGGTCTCTGCCATAGCACAGTGTGGGATTTTTTTTTCTCATACTGTTACAGTACATAAATGTGCTGCAGCAAAGCTTGTGAAAAGCAGCTCTGGAAGAGTGGGACTGAGCAGCTTCTAGGAGCAACCGTACAGAGAAGTTTTTCTTCCTATTCTGGACAGGTAGATAGCACGTGTACATCTTCTGAATCTCCTTCATCTCATTTTGGGTGCTGCAGTCCTCAAGCACAATTGATTAGCAAGTGGCAGGGTCAGACTTCTTGTTGGGGCTGGTTTGTGTTGCCTTGCTGAGTTGTCCCAGTGGACACTCCATTGTGATGCTGGTTTGGCAACTTGGCCTGTTGCACCTCCTGCCTTCTCATTCCTCCTCTCTTGTTCCTGTAGGCTACCCTGCAGTTCTGTGTGGTGAAGCCCCTCATGGCGATCAGCACAGTCATCCTTCAGGCCTTTGGCAAGTACCAGGATGGTGACTTTGAGTAAGTTTATTTATTTAGTGTATGAGACTTGGCTGCCCCTTCTCTGCCTGGCTTTGCTTATTGTCAATGTGTGTCCTGAGCCATGGAAAAGATAGGACTACTGAGCTGATGTGTATGAGAACAGAGGGCAGAAGTAGCCCTCTTTCAGTTTCATGTTTTTTCCGCCTTGGATGGGGGTGGTGGGGAGTGGGACAGGGAAGCAGGAAGGAAATGGACTCTTAGARCTCTCCAGTGTCAGTGGCAAGGGGAAAAGATCATGCTGAAGTTTCAAGCATTCATATGTAATTTCTCTTTTTAGTGTAACCAGTGGCTACCTCTATGTGACGATCATCTACAACATCTCTGTCAGCCTGGCACTGTATGCCCTCTTCCTTTTCTACTTCGCCACACGTGAGCTGCTCAGTCCCTATAGCCCAGTCCTCAAGTTCTTCATGGTGAAGTCTGTCATCTTCCTGTCCTTCTGGCAAGGTGAGCTGCTTTTCCCTTCCCTTGGTAGGCACTAAGAGCTATCTGCAGGGGCTTAGACACAAGAGTTGATAGAGCAGATGTTGATTAATAGACAGAATGTCTTTCTGTATTCCATTTGTTTTAATTTTTGTTTGTATGCTCCCAAATTCTTATTATCCCTGTGTGTGTGTGTGTGCACAAGAATACCTACCTGGCAAAATCAGCYGATAAGGTGAAGAGTCCTCTGCATTCCTGAAACAATCATAAAGTGCAAGCTGCCAACATTTTAGCTGCATGCTGCCATTTTATTGATTAAAGTGGCACATCTAAACATTTTAGTGCTTTTTTAGTGCTCTATAAATAAAATTTGAATGGTATGTCTGTGATGTATGGGAAGCAGCAAGCTGGCTGGATGCAGTGTGTGCTGCCACAGAACCACCACTAGGAGAAGGACATTCAGAATTCATACACATGATTCAGAGGAACAGTTAGAAAGTTGAAATTCTACCTAAGCTTAGTGCTTCTGACTAATTTGCTCTAAGCATTTCCCTGTTCAGTGCCCTACTTAGGTTTACTGAGTTGCACTTCAAAGACTAATTGAGTAGGAACTTATGTGGAATTTAGGCTGTTGGAGTATGGCCCATCCTCCCTGTTTACAGACAAACTAGTAAGCTGTCTGGTTTATTATCTTGAACAATCTGGTYACACACTTTGTCTTCTCAAAAAATTTTCATCCACTAAGCTAGGGGCAGGGAGAAACCTCTTTCTTACAGTGGTGTGTCAAAAACACTAATATGCTTAAATGAAAAGTTCTGTTACTTCAATTTTTGTTCTAGCTAGCAGAAGTGCTGATGTTGCAAAATATGGAATATGTCAAAATTTTCTTAAAGGATGTTCTTTGATCTTTGTATACTTTCAAGTCTAATCAACAAGAAAAGAGGTTTAATCTGTGAAACAGCAGCTAACAAACAAGCTCCAAGTGATTTCCAGATGTTAGAAAGACAAATAACTTGACAGTAGAATTGCCTTGTTACAGGGTTAGGGCTTAACAGTTTCAGTGACCTCAAGGGAGGTTAACGAAACTTGGGAAGAAGCATGAACCACAGATAGTGGACACACAGAATGCAGAATTTACAAGCCACAAAGACATTTGGCAGGACCCCCRAGATAAGGAAGACAGCTCAGCAACTGTGCTGAATCAGCTGTGACTGAGTAAAAGGTGATTCTGGCAGGGGGAGATTACGGCCACTGACCCAAGAAACCACTGATTCAAAAGGAGAGAAGACTGAGTGTGCAGAATGATTAGCATGAGCAGTGAGAGGATCATTAACCAACAGAAGACAGAATACTAATTAAAAAGATAATTAGGTAATTTTTAGCCAAGGAACATTAGTGGCTTTGTTTGCTAAAGCATATAAATAGCAAAAAGCTTTGGTAGTCATCACGCTGGCTTTGTGGATTTGCCACACAGCACCCTTTTCTGTGCAGAACTGTAAATAAGCCAAATACCTTGACTCTTTATGTGGATTTGCCTCTTGCACAGTGTGTGAAAGAATCTATTTTGGGACAGCACTAAGATGACAGGAGTACTTACAGAAATATATGACTTCTCTTACCCTTTTAAGTCCTGCAGCAGTTAGTTCCACAGTTTATGTGTCAGTTGAGAATAGAAGAGTATCAGTGTTTGAACATTCTTTGCCTACATGTATTTGTCTAATTTTATTTCTCCTTTCTCTGTTGTACCAGTGACCATAGGTGGGTGTATGTAGCCCACTCTGTAGCTCCTGTGGTAAGTGGGGTTGTGTCTAGGACATACAGCACAAAAAAAAACTATTTCARTTCTTTGGAATTACTGTGAGATCATGTTTTCTGCACATCTTGCTTCTTTGTTTAGGGATGCTGTTGGCCATCTTGGAAAAGTGTGGTGCCATCCCCAAAATCCACTCTGCTAATGTGTCTGTGGGTGAAGGCACAGTAGCTGCTGGATATCAAGACTTCATCATTTGTGTGGAGATGTTCTTTGCAGCCATTGCCCTGCGCCACGCCTTCACATACAAGGTGTATGTGGACAAGAGAATTGATGCCCAAGGTAGGAAATAGGCCGGTGCATATGGCTTGTCTGTTTGGTAGTGAGACTGGTCCCTCAGGCAGCCAACACATTGATATCACTCCCAACCTGATAGCTTGGAAAACACCACATCCCTTCCTCYGTGGTGTCTGAACAGATTAATTGTGCAACAGCTCTCCGGGGCAGAAACCTTGTCTGAATTGCACTGTTCCCTTTTCAGTTCCCCAGTATGCCACCCACGACAACTTGTTGCAGACCTGAGGGCTGTAAGAAGTTGCATTGTTTCGGTAGAGTGGGTTTATCCTTCTTCCTGTCTCCCCAAAGGGGAACTCCATTGCTCCAGATTGTGCAACAGACCGAAGGCAGGAGGGACAAGGCTTAAAACAGGCTCTGTTTTGGATGTGGCTTGGGAAGATGAGGCTGTGCTTTGGCAATGCATTTGTCACAGAGGAGGAGGATGTCGTTCCTGTAATGACATTGTGAGGGCTGGGTTGCTATAAGGAAGATTCTTATTTTGGGGAAGAGGAAGATATTGCCTCTGGAAAAAGGGGATTTTTATGCCTAGTCTATGCAAGTACATTAATGTTTATCAAATGAAGGGATTCCTTCCTGCTGGGGGTGATCTGTGCTGAGGTGCGGGAAGACAGCAACCCTGGGGCAATGTTGATGTAGATGAGCCCTCCCATCCCAGCCAACCCCAGCAGTTTTGGAAAGACAGTGGGGAAGATGAGATCTGTGAGTGATAAAAGGGTAAACTGCTGATCTGTACAGTGGGGAATGTTTCGGCAGTGGGCCTTTTTCAGTTCTTGGTTATTTCCTCTTTCTCTGTCTCTTTCTCTCCTGTTCCTTTTATTTCTCCCTTGCTTTGGCCATTGGTCCCTGATGCAGCTGTTCCATCATATGGACCATACGGTAGGTACAGCATGCTTTGTGTGTTTGTCTCAGTAGGTTTTTAGCTGGGATGCTGTTCTCTCCTGATTCCCAGCCTGCCTACAGTCTGCCCTGTCCCTTGTTCCCCTTTCCTTGTAATTCTGTAACTTGACTGCCTCACACAGCTGCTTTAGGATTGTCTGGATTATAAGTAGTAAAAGGGCCACATGGGCAGTAAATGTGTAGCTTTAGAGCGTTTGTGTCAGAGTTGCAGGAATCTCTGTCCAAAGAGTTGCACTCAGAGGAGCTGCTCTAACCCAGCCTCCCTTCATTTTTATAATTGCCACACATGATCAGCATGCTTTGGTTCTCTGGGGTGTTCATCCCCAGAACTGACCAGAGCCAGAAGTCCGCCCTGGAAATGGAACCTAGAAGCCACAAAAAATGGTAGCTCCTAGAAGGAGACACAGCTTCTCTATGTGCTCAGCACTTGGGTGGTACGTTCTCCAGCTGTTGTTTCCATCATGGTATCATCATGACACACGGGGTGATTCTGCCTCTAGCACTGCCTGTTTCCCTCCTTTCCTTACTTAGTGCTGCTTTCCACCCGTAAGACCTCTTTCCTGTGGGCACTTTGATATCACCTAGCAGTCTTAATTTCCAGTGAGTGGAATGGCAAATACCATTTCTCCTATATTTTTAGAATTTCCTTAATGTTTGTCTTCTGAAAGCATTTAGAAGAGCACCT
Source organism: Malurus melanocephalus (assembly GCF_030028575.1). Taxonomy (NCBI): domain Eukaryota; kingdom Metazoa; phylum Chordata; class Aves; order Passeriformes; family Maluridae; genus Malurus; species Malurus melanocephalus. Next base: position 2,599,526 of record NW_026623249.1, on the reverse strand, counting down.
CCCTACCTGACTGTATTCGTTGCACAGCCAGCACTGGTAGTGTGTGGTAGTGGTTGTCACTGAGGCTGTGTCCCATTCTCATAGTGTGTCCCCCATTTGGTGCTGTGGTAGATTCACTTGGCTGACAGTGTCTGGGTTTAGGAGTGYCCTGATAAAACTCGATGCCATTTGTGTGGCATTTCCTCAGCAGTTGCTTAAGGAATTCTGTAACACACTTTCTGCGGGATCTAGGCTTGCATGTTCCCTGTTCTCCTTACCTTCGTGTTAAGTGGTGTGGGGAAGGCAGCYGTGTTCTTCACTTGTCCCTCCCTTTCTTACTCAACAGGTCGCTGTGCTCCCATGAAGAGCATCTCCAGCAGCCTCAAGGAGACCATGAATCCCCATGACATTGTCCAAGATGCGATCCACAACTTCTCTCCAGCCTACCAGCAGTACACCCAACAGTCCACACTGGAGCACGGTCCCCCCTGGCGCAATGGCAGCCACGTGATCTCGCGCTCCCACAGTTGCTCTGGTGCCCGCGACAAYGAGAAGACCCTCTTGCTGAGCTCTGATGATGAATTCTAGGAGGGGAAACGGCCAGCACAGGCTGTCATTTTTCTTCTTTCTTTTTTTAAAAAAATAATTTATTAAAGCAGAAACACGCAAGTCATATCACTTCCTAGAGAGTAAAGATTGCAGAAGTGGGCACCTCCCATTAGCTTTCGTGGATATGGATACAATGAGCAATGTGGAGGTGGCGGAATGGCCAGGACTCCACGCTCAAGCCCATTCCTTACAGCAGCAATCGAATTGAATTGATTCAAGCAAAGCTCCAGGATTTGGGGCTCTGGCTTCACACACCTGCCCAGCTTGGTGTGGAATGTGACTGGCCAGAGCCTGCAGTTGTAGCCAAAAATGTTTTTGCTTTCTTACCAACAGGACAACCTGACTCCTTTCTATTTCTTTTCCTGAATGGTTGATGTAGGCACAGTTTTCTCCCCAGCTCCCTGGTACTAACATCTCTGTGATCCTTGGGAAATAGGATGGGGATGCAGCCATAGGCATTCCTGAGGACCAGACCAAAGACTGGTCTTTCTGTATAGCCACTGCCTTGAATGCTAAGTAAGGAACATCTGTCCCCACCCTCCTGAGCACCTGCTTGTGAATCCTTGAGTCACCTGAGTGAGTGAGGGGGAAAAGGACAGGGTTTTCTTCATGTTCCTTGTCTCTCTGCATCCCCAACTGTTGAAGCTCAGTGGGGTGGAATTGCTTTTTCACAAGGGTGGAGTTTTTTAATCACCAGGTGTCCAAGCTTCCCATCTCTCTGGTGCTCCTGTGGCAGGAAGCCTCCCTGGAGCATCTGGCTCCTGCTAACAAGACTGAGGACTGACTGTGATAGATGGTGGAAGTTTGTAGAGCTCTGGCCCCTTCACCCCTCTTTGGGAAGGGAAGATATGTAAACACAATATCAGTTTTTCTTCTTGTTTCCTGTCACCCAGCATCACATCTCCCCCTGTTAGAGATATAGCTTCCAGAGCAGGTCCTGGTCTCTCTCAAGTAGCTCTCCCCATGCTTGTTATCACTGACTTTCCCTGTAAGCAGGTTTTGCCCTTAGGCTGGAATATTCATGAAGCAATGTTGCACACTCCTTTGTTTTTTTATCTCCATAGCTGTTCTGGGCCAAGCTGGAGCAGACTTGAAACCTGACAGGACCTGGCTGGTCAAATTTGTCCCTTTTATTTTCCCAGGCAGCAGTTGCTCCTACTRCTGCACATTTCACAAGCTCTGTTGCACCTGCAGTGCTACCAAGAGTGGAACCAGCATCCATGGAAGTGGGAGAAGCTTCCCCTTGCATCTGTTSGGTTTTGGAGAGCCTGTGGGTACTTAGTGGAGCCAAAACAAAAGTGTTCCCTCTGTAGATCTATCCAGGGACCAGGAAATGCCTCTTGCTTGCTTAAAATTATCTAGGGGAAGAGTAGACAGCACACTCAAGTGCTACAGCTCAGATGCTCCTACCCCCGAGCAGGAAACAAAATTGAGAGATTGGAGCAAGCTCCTGTGTTCAGCTGTAGTTTCTCCATTCCCCTCCTGCTTGATGCCCCCCTGCCATGAGCAGACCTCTGTGGCTCTGGATTGCTCCTTGTCGCTCTGCTAGGAGAACTGGAGTCTGGTTTGCTGCCCGGAGTTCACATTTCCATTTGTTTCCTAATCCATCTGCTTGTTCATTGAGTTTCTCAGAAGCAACAGTGAGTGAAGAGCACCTCATTTCTTCAGCACCTCTGCCCAAGATGGGCAAAAGTGTTTGAAGAGAGGCAGGTTTGCTCCCTGCTGTGAGGGTAAGATAGGGAAAAGCTTAAGGATAGTGACTCCACCTGAACCCATGTCTCTGAGGGACGATGAGGCAGGTGACAGCAACAGTGCTGACTGTTGAGGGAGCTGGAGGCAGGGTCAGTGGCTCCASCAGCTTCTGTGCTGCTGGATTTCCTCACTCACACACGCTGCAATGCTATGCTGTTACTGCTTTTCCTCCGTCTGTGACTGCTTAATTGGACATGCAAACACACTGCCAGGCTTTGGGTGGGCTTGGTGTAAAATTTCGTCATGCATAACCCTCCTGGAAAGCAGGGCTGAAGGTTGAATGGGCTTTCGTTCTGTCTTCTGTGGCTTTGATTAATAGTCCTTTAATGTGAGATACGGTAAAGTTACTCTCTCACTTGGGAAAGTAGGGCATGGGACATGATCCCATCCTCTCCTTTCTTTGCGTTTGCAGGCCTTGATGATGTCCCAGTATCACTTTCTGACTGCCCCCAATCTTCRTTGCATTTGGGTGGCTGAGATCTGAAATCTCTGTAATTGCCCTATTGAGCATGAAGGTGGTCCAGGCTTAGAGAAGCATTTCTTAGAACTTATTTTGAAATGTTTCCTGCATATATGTGTGTATGCTGTGCAGAGGATCTGGATATTCTCAAAGCATCCTGTGTGTAATGGTTTAAAGTATAACTATTTTGCACCAGTTGCCTTTGGTGGAGCCTGGTGAATTAGTACCCAAACTATACCCAGCTGCCCTACTTTATAATTTTATATACATACATGTTTTTTAGCACCACAAAAAATCATCCATCACTGAGCTTCCTGCTCTCCCTCATGACTGGCAAGTGCCAGACCAAGCACTGGCTCTGAAGCTGCTTTGGGTTGAAGGAACAAGTATAAGATCCAGAGCTTGAAACCAAGAAGGCCAAGGCATCTGTGGTCTTTTAGGTCTGCTCATGGTAGCCCAGGGCCCAAGAAATGTGCTGGTTCCAGGAGCAGACCCTTGGAACTGCTCTCCCCTGCTTCTGCTCCTTCTTCCTTCCTTCCTCCCTTCCTTCCTTTTTTGTTTACCATGTAACATACCCATGGGATTTGTTTGTTATTTTTCCATATAGAGTAGTTCTTTGTATATAAATGACTGAAAAAAGTATGATAAATAAGACAGAGTCACCTAGTTTTGTACCTATTGTGTTTAACTGATGTGAGCTCAGCGACAAGCCGCTCTCTATTTTGGTCTTTGTGACGTTATACTCTGCAGAAATGAGCAAATATGATGACAAATAAAAAACATAGAGATAATATAGATTGTACTTAAGCTGTCTCTGTGTGGTGCTGTCTGGGTGACTTCTCTTGAGTTTTTCCTCCTTGCAGGGACTGAGGCTTGGTGGGTCAGGATGTCTTTTCCTCTTCTTGGGAGAAAAGCTGTTTGTCTGTGTAGGAGCTGATGGAGAAGCACCACTGCAGCACTCTGGGCTGAGACACCACTGCTGGCCCAAGGCAGGAGTGAAACCCATATGTCAAAAACCTGGATTGGAGATGAACCCTTCCTTAGGTGCTCACTGTGAAACACCTATGGGAGACAGGGAGCCGCATTCTCTGACAGGGCCCCAGCAACCAGTGACTTTGGGATTTTCTTCCATGAGCAGTGTTTTGGGGCTGGGGCCAGTTGCAGTGGCAGAGGGAATAGGAGTGTCAAACCTCCAGACCATCTGTGTGCTGCAACCTGCTGGGGACCTGGCCCACCTGGGCATTTGGAACACGCCCATCATTTCCACCTCAGCTCTGAGGAAGGGTAGGGCATTAGGTCTGGCTTCATCTCCCAGTAAGGTGCCTGCCACACTTCCTTCCCTTTCTCCTGCCATCCATGACCAGAAACTCACAGATTTCCTGCTTGCGTTCCCAAGTAAGGCAGTGAGGTCACTCAGCAGGGAAATTTCTGGGCACAGATGCCCTGACTGCACCTGCCTCTCCTGTACCTGGTCCAAGGACAGCATGGAATTTTTGTAGAGAAAAGATTCTCTTTCCCAGGAAAAGCTGATTCAGCACAGCTGAACTCCTGAAAGCCATTGCTTGGTGTGATATTCAGCATTAAGCGTGCTTTCTTAGCCCTTTTCTTTCAGAGACTATAAATCTGGTTTTGTCCTAAAAAGCCATGAGCTATCCCCCATCCCATCCTTTTCGGACGCATCCTTGAGCATGTCCTGCAGAAAAGCTAGAGGGACCCAGAAAACCTGGTCTCACTCAGACACAGCTCTGTCCCAAGTTCAAGAATGACCAAACACACTCTTGCTGTGGAAAAAAAAAGAACTTGCTTTATTTGTAAAGTCTACAAAATACAGAGGAGTCGGGTAGGACACATACTGTAAGTCAGAAAATAAATAAGTTTTTTTTGCTCTATATAAGATAAAACGTGATTTGCATATATAAAATATAAAGTACGGCTCTGTACCAACATCCTGGCTGTGCCGAGAGGCAGAATGGCAAAGAGGACGTGAAAATAACTTATGTTCGTGCAATAAATAAACCCAAGATGAGTTGGGGTGGGGGATGCCAACCACAGTACCCCATCCAGGAGTGGCAGGTACCTCTCTACAGGGAAGAATGGAAGCTGCAGCCAAGGGCAGCTGGTGTGGCAATACCCAGGCAGGGGCAGARTGGAGGGGCAGGGGCGTCATCTACAGCAGCACATCCTGAGATGGGTCTGCCTCCTGTTACCTCYGCTGTGCTGCCTGTATGTAGTGAACACAGTTCTTCTCCAGCCTTTCAGGCTGCKCAAGAGCCGGTTCTTCCACACCAGTGTCCAAGCTGGAGGAAAACCAAAAGGGAGGAGCCTACCTGCCTGCCAGGCAGCTCCCAGGAGCCGGGATGCTCTCTGCCCCTACTTCCCACCTCTTGCACCTCCACCCCTCTCTGCCTCCACATCTCTGACTCTTAAGATCTGGCAACACCTTTCTGTGGGCTTTGTAGGCAATGGGGCACTGGGGAGGACTTGGTGGGGCTGTACAAGCTGGCCTGTGCTGTGCAAAACAGTGTTTATCTCTGCTCCAGCTGCCTCCGCTTCCTTCCTGCCAGTGYTGCTGCATTTCAGACACCTGGCCAGGCTGAGTGTCCCGTCAGCAGGAAGAGGCGTGAAGGATGTGCATGATACAGAAAGATAAAACAGCACCATTGCTTCTCCCCTTTTGCAGACAGCAGCCTGGGCTGACCCACTCGCACTCCCCAGTTCTCCCCTGCCTAATCACTGTCACCTCTGGGGTCCCCCAGCACCACAAGCTGCCACAGTGCTTTCCCATTCCATTCACCCTTACCAGGCATCAACCTGCAGACACTTTCTCTCCCCCTCTGACCTGCCAACCTTCCCTTGCCATTTGCATCCCCAGAGATTCCAGACATGATCCTACCTCCCACCCCGCTCCAGCTGTGGTCCAAGTTACATGCCCAGCACTGGTATCTTTCTATCAAGCCTTCTTCTTCTATGCTGCAAAACCTCTCTCTCCTCTTTTCCTTCTCTGGCACATGCTCCTAGGACTGCCTGGCCCACATTCAGCTCTCCCATACCCTCTCACAAAAAAGAGGCACCTGGCATTTTTCTACCAGCTTGGAGCTGTGGGATGCTTTCCCACTGCTGTCTGCGTGGGTTTGCTCTCTCCTGTCTGCACACCCAAGAGGGGAGGGGGCTGTGGGGGCCACCAGTGAGGTTTTGTCCTCCACCCCAGCAACCACACAGCAGCAGCCCTCCCAACCTGGGGGCGCTGAAGGTCAAGGGATGGAGAAGGAGGATTTTGGACACAGGTCCTGACAGGGAGGAGGTTGTGGAAGGGCTGGGAGGTAATTCATGGGGAAGGTGCCCCAGGCAGGACTGTGCCCAGCCGGGAAACAGAGGCCAGCACTAGGAGTAGGCGGCCTGGTTGGTGCCTGACTTGACAATGGTGATGACACTGGCAGTGGCCACCTTGGCGGGGGGCCCATGAGTAGCCACAGTGCGGGCGAAGCCCTGCAGGGCCTCGTATTTGCCGCGGAGGGTGTCGAGCTCCAGGCGCATGGCAGCGTTCTCCCGGGCCAGCTTGTCCACCTCCCACTCCAGCTCCATCTTCTGCTTCTGCAGCTCTTCCTTCTGGCAGACGCGCTTCACCCGGCAGCTGGCAGCATAACCCCGGTTCTTCAGTGTCCGACGCCGCTGCTTCAGCCTCGCCACCTCCTCTTTGGAGAGGCCCCGCAGGTGGTGGTTGAGCTCCCTCACTGACAGCCCCATCAGCTCCTCATCTGACAGCAGTGGCGTGTTCTCCCCCAGCTCCCGCTTCACCTGCCAGAAAGAGGGGTGATTGCCTGAGACCCCCAAAATCAGACCCCTTACTCCCAAGCCCCTATTTCCACTGGTGCTCACCTTCAATGCCTTGCTGGAGAGTCCGTCCGCAGCCATCCTTCCCTCTCTCTGGCCCTACTAGAGAAAGCAGCCAGGAGAAAAGCCGGTTACTGCCAGCCCCGTGTACCTCCCGTCAGAACAGAGGACACCAGCCCTGCTGGTCCTCTGCCCACATCCCCGCCACCCCGGGCCGCATGACTCATCCCACTCCTTTTAAAAAAGTACATAGTAATAATATTAATAGCAAGCAATAATAATAATGAGGCAAGGATGGACCTCCCGTCCTCCTTTATCCCATCACGAGGTGGTTGGGATGCTATCTGCCCAGGGGACCCAAAATGCCCCAGGCCTTCTGCTGGGAAGCCAAGGCTTCCCCGCGGGGAGGAAACCCAGGCGAGATCCGCCCGAGGCTGAAGGGAAAGTAAAAGCAGCAGCCCCACGGAGTGACACCGTGGCGAAGTCACCCAGACGGTACCCGTGTTGAGGTGCCGTCCCACTGCCCGGCAAGAACACCGCGGGTCCCGGCGCAAGGGTCGGGGTCTCCAGGCTCAGGGGGCGAAGAGTCGGGGCCACGCAGCGCGGGTCGGTAAAAAGGGGCCGCCCCGTGATTCAGCAGCCCCGGGGGAAAAGGCACGGAAGCGCTGCTTGCCCCTCGCCGGTGGACAGTCCCTCCCCGTCCCTGGGTTCGGAGAGTGAGGAGGGGTGCGGGACCCCGGACTGGAGCCCAACAGCCTCTCCCCGTCTCGGGGAGCCCCGTTCTCGCTAGAGCAGCTCTCTGAGGGACGAGGGGGGCCGGGACGGGGCTGAGAGCGCCCCGAGAGTAATGAGGGGCTGGAAGGGGGCGGTGGGAAAGGTGGAGCCGGGGCGGCTGGAAGCTGATGCAATCCGGGCCGGGGATCCGTCGCCGGAGCCGGAGGAGCGGCGGCGGATCCCTCCAGGGCGCTGGCTGGGAATTGGGAAGGAGGAGAGGACGGCCCCGAGCGCGGCCAGCCGGCCAGCCCCCCCCTCCCGTTCCCTCCCAGCCCTAGTCCCAGTCCCGGTCCCGGTCTCCGCCTTCGGCGGCGGCAGAGAGGCCTCCAGCCGTTGCGGAACCCCACCGTCCCCCTCTCCCAGCCGCCCCGCGGGGGACAAAGCCGAGGTGGGAGCGGAGGGTCCGCCCCGGCCGGCGCTCACCTGGCGGCTGCGCTGGTCCCGTGGGGCCGCTGCCGGGTCAGCGCGTCGGGCGGCGCCTCCAGCCCCGCTCCCCGCGATTACTCACCCGCGGATTCTTTTCATTCATAAAAACACAGTCATGCGGTGACGTCACCCTCACCACGCCCCCCCCCACCGCCGCCGTCCCGTGGGGCGGCCGCTGCACTTAAAGCGCCCGCTCCCCTTAAAGTGCCCCGCGGTGCCAGCTCTCCTTGCACGCTGCCAGCGCATACCGGCACGCCGCGGTGTGAACGGAGCCGCGCTCCAACAGCGCTGGTTTTCACTCGAGTGTAGGGATGACGCACGACCGATGAACGGCCCTCCAGGAGCAGAACGCCCCACTAAAACGGACCACTACCGCTTTAAAAAGTGTGGCCCCACCCCTGTCACCCCCGCCCCTCACGAAGATGGCGCCTCCCGCCCTTCCGCCCTGCTCCTCTGGTAGGCGGTGGGCGCGGCTTTAATCCCGCCCCTCATGGCCCCTCCCCGGAAGCGGCGCATCTGATTGGTCCGTCCTGGGGGGCGGTGCCGACGATTGGCGGGCGGCGGGCGGCGCGAGCGGGGGGCGTCGCGCGGGGGGCGTCGCGCGGGGGGCGCTGGGGGCCCGTCGTGCTTTGCCCGGCGCCATCCTTGGATCCACCCACAGCCCCATTCCTGGCCGCGGGCTGTCACCCGGCGGCGCTCCCGGTGGCGGGTCACACAGTGCGTGGAAGTACAGGGGACGGGCGGAGGCTGTGGTCSCGTTTCCGACGGGAGAAGCCGTCTGAGGCTTTGGGAAGATGCAGTTCTTTGGGAGGCTGGTGGACACCTTTAACAGCGTCTCGCAGATATTCTCCAACCCGTACCGCGTGAGGGAGGTGTCGGCCGCTGAGTACGCCGGTCACCTCTGCCTGCGGGAGGAGGGCAGGGTGGCCCTCTACAGGAACAGCGTCGCTGGCTCTTGGGACTGTCTGCTGGTGAATCCTCAGAGCCCGCAGGTCGCGTTCCGGTGAGTGGTAGATCTTTAGCTGTCCCTGCTGTCGTGGGAAACCAAAGCCCCCAAATCGCTGGTGTCCGGGCTGCTTCGAGGCTGCGGGTGTGGGGTGATGCGCTAAAACAGCAGGTGGGCTGGGAGGGATGGAAGGCCCATGAGTATGCTGGTGGAGGAGTTGCCCTCAAAACAGCTTGTGGAAACAGGACGGGGTCCAAACACTGTGACCACAGGCAGCTGGGATATAGTTCATGGCATCCATAGGTGCACATGCTTTTCCCCTCGTTACTGTTGCTAGTTCACCATCTGGAGCACAGGATTCTTAAGTGTAAAACCTAGCATTGTTCAGGAAGGGGAGGTGTTCTCTGCCAGTGAAGTAGTCTTCCTGCTTCCCTTGGAACAAGGATGACACTAGCTGAAGAAGAATAGGAAAGTTTCCARCAGTGCTGTTTGGAAAAGAGCTATTTCCCTCAGATACACGGGATTGGGGTTGTTCCTTTGAGCAGGACTAACCCATGCTTGCCTTTTCCCCAGGCTCTTCCAGCTGGACAACGAAGCAGACGCCCTGGTGTACTTTGAGCAATATGCCCAGCAGCTGCGCCCTTTCTACGAGAGCTCGTGCCAGCCTTTGTCCCTGGAGGAGCTCCAGCAGCTCAGTGACTGCCTCCGCAGCCACCCCAGCTGGTCCTCGGCACACATTGCTGTGGAGTTTGGCCGCCGCGAGAGCTTCCGGCACAACCACATCCTGAGGCAAGGAGCAGGGGSTCTCCAGGGGCTTGGTGCTCAGAAGCTTGGGAGGGCAGGCTGGGCTCAGTGAGAGTATCCCTTCTTTGCTGTGGGAGCTGGTTGGTGAGTTTCAACCTGCTGCTGCAGAGCCTGGAGCTCTGGTATTTGAAGTAAAGGATTGAARATATTGCTGTAGGTACTGGGTAGATTATTGCAACTCTTCTAGAGCTGATTTTTGGAGTGGTGTGTGGCTGAGTTTGTAAGCCACAAGAGTGGAGGTACACTAGGACTGTCTGGAAACAGTTCTTGGTCACAAATCCTTCCTCTCTTTTCATGGGGAAGTTCTGTCGTGGTTTAACCCCAGGTAGCAGCCAAGCCCCATACAGCCGCTTGGTCACTCTCCCACCAGAGGGGACCAGGGAGAGAATCGAAAGGGCAAAAAGTAGAAAACTGGGGGGTTGAGATAAAGACAGTTTAATAAGGAAAGCAAATGCCACGCACACAAGGAAGGTAAAACAAGGAATTAAATCACTTTTTCCCACAGGCAGGCAGGTGTTCAGGTACCTCCAGAAGAGCAGGGCATTACAGTGACTTGGGAAGATAAACACCATCACTCCAAATGTCCCCACCCCTCCCCTGCTTCCCCCTATTTTGTATACTAAGCACTATGTCATATAGTCTGGAATATCCTTTTGGTCAGTTGGGGTCACCTGTCTCAGCTGTGTTTCCTCCCAGCACCCCCTGTCTCCTCACCAGCATGTCAGTATGAAAAGCAGAAAAGGCCTTGGCTCTGTATAAGCCCTGCTTAGCAATAACAAAAACATCTCTATTTTAYCAACTCTTACGTTCAGCACAAATCCAAAACAGCTCCATACCAGCCACTGTGAAGAAAGCTAACTCTACCGCAGCCAAAACCAGCACAAGTTTACTGAGGACAGGGGAGACTGGTGAGGAGTGAGAAGACTGGAGGACAAATGGCAGCACTATTGCCAGATTGCTGACTGTCTCCTGCCTTCCTTTGGGCAGAGGGAGCTGATCCCATATGAAGGGCAGAAAAAGGAGCAGTATTGTCAGGGAAAGAGTCCATGGCAGGGCTGTCTTATGGCCCTTCCCTGTGCTGCTTCTCTGGCAAGCACTTTTGTGAATCCCATGGTTCGCACCAGATGGGGCAGATGTGGAAGGTAATTCTGGAGCAGCTGCATGTCCTTCTCCCCGTGGCCATTCCATGGCCTCATGCTGAGTCCTCTCTTGCAGCTATGTGAACAGCACAGACAGCGAGGATGGCTGCACCCCACTGCACCTAGCGTGCCGCAARGGGGACATGGAGTGCCTGCTGGAGCTGCTGGAGTGCCATGCACGGGTCGACATCACCGACAAGAACGGAGAGACTGTTTTCCATTATGCTGTGCGAGGGAACAACCCTCAGATCATTGAGGTGGGAGTTATTTCTAGTCTGGGAGAAAGTGGGACCAGAATGGGTCTTCTCTGTGCTGTGAGGAGAGAGATGGGAAAACAGCTTCAGACGGGAAGAGAGAGTCAATTCCCTCTGTTGAGTTATTGCTTGTGCCTGGTTTCAGCCTCTTACTTCCCCTCTTTATTGGTGCTGTTTCCCATAATCAGAGTCCAGATTCCACCTTGCACTAGARCAAGGGTGTTCAGCGAGTTTCCTCAGACAGTATCCCTCACTGCTATTTACATCAGGCCTTCATCCTTGCTCAAGCTCATGKCTGTCCTTTCCCTCTCTCCTGTGAGCAGGGTGTTTGGTTTCGGGCAGAGTGCTGCTGTTGGGAAGTGTGTGTTCAGGCTGCCATGGGGGGTTTGTGTGTTGGCCACAGGGTGAAGGACAGTTCGGAGCTGCCCTGGACTCTTCTGAGCTGCAGGACCTGCTGTTTGAACTGAATGGCCTTGCATGGGGACAGTCATCAGAGCCTCTGGATAGAGGCATTAGACAGAGACAGTCTAATGCCGGAGATGTTCTTGATTGCTGAGGAATGCTGGGCAGAGTATGGGGGTGGGTGGCCTTGCACATGGTTCCTGAGGTCTGTCAGCTCCCCAAGGCTCTGTTGGAGCCTGAAACTGACTCTTCCCCATGCCTGCAACCCCCACATTTGCCCAATATYTGTTATGACAGCTCTGCCTACCAGTCTGTGTTGGAGTTTCCTAATGCATGATGAGTTAGGGATGAGATCAGGGCTTGCCATACTGTGGTAGTTAAGAACTTAGTATTAAAAAGATATCTTCCTCTTTATTTCTCTGATGGCATCAACTTGGCTTGTTGTCTGATTTGTCTTTTGTTCATTTCTTTTCTCTATTGATTCCTTTCTAAACTGGAGAAAAATAAAATTCCCACTTCTCACGTGTGCACCAAARCTTGCAGGGCTTCCCCAGTGTGGCAGTGGGATATTTTTCTGCAACAAACCAGTCAGCATGTAAGAGATCTACAGTTTACAGGGAGCAGGGATGGAGAGAACAGGCTTGTAGCATTGTGAGGGGTCCAGAGTCTGTCCTCRGAGCTCAGGAAGAGAGACGATGCTCTTCCATGTTTGTCCGTGTATTTATTTATCTACTGCCTCCTTCTTACAGCTCCTGGGCAGAACCCCAACTACTGGCTTGAACCACCTGAACCGTGAAGGGCTGACAGCTCTGCACCTCGCATGCCAGCTGGGCAAAGAGGACATGGTTCGATCCCTGCTGAAATGTTCTGCCAGCTGCAGTGTCATGGGCACGCTAGGCTACCCCATCCACACAGCACTGAAGTTCTCCCAGAAGGGGTATGTATTCTCCCCTCCAGTCTGAGGACCTGTGTTTGCTTAGCATGGGCTGTGCTCAGTAGGACAGGTCTCACATGTAGTTATTAGCAAAAGAACAGGGAAGTGCTGGTATGGGAAAGAAAGAAATCCTTTCAGAATAAAACCTTTTCTTCCTTGAATTAATACATTATTCAGTATCAGATACCAGCAGAAAGACACAGATTTTAAAAGCTATGTTTGTGAAGTACTGTTTCTCAGAATGAGTTGTAGGATGGTTAGATAGTATTGATTGCTGTATGACTGAGTGCTCTGATCCTAATAAGCCTTCATTTCAAAGCATAGTTTTCACATTTCTTGTAGGCCAGAGATACTCTTAACTCTTAATAACAGTCTGGAAATGAATCAAAAGAGGCACAATATTTATTCCCTGTTTGGTTYGGAGAAATTAAATTCCCTTTGTATATGCTTTATAGTACTTAATATTCAGAGAGTGTCCAAGCTCTACAGACAGGGTTTTCAAGCAAACAGTAGTTGCTGGTAACCGATTTTTAAGCATTTTGAAAAGGGCTTCCCAACATTAGAGATGCATTCACAAGCCCAAAATATGCATAGGTCACTGAGGTTGCACTGGGGCTCCATCTCTTGTGCAGGGTTTGTTTGGTGGTAGTGGAGAGGGTATACTTATTTTGTAAGTGCCTACCCACTTTTCTAGGCACCTGATACTKGTCTGTTCACAACAGGTGTGGGGTTTTACTCATAGGGAAGTACATAGATTCTTAATTTCAGCACGTATTTAACTATTATAGTTCTATCCCCATGCTTCCGTGGAAAGAAAGAAGAATTTCATGACTCAGGTTTGGGGAGCTTCTAGAAATGCCTTATTACTGCATTAGAGAAGCACCCAGATGTTACTCCACAACTTCTAATTGGGAAAAAGTTCTGCTCCCAGCACTGTTCTGCTTATATGCTTCCTGTTGTGCCACATTTTCAGTGAAGAGCCAAATAAAAGTGCAGCTGAGGAACTTGCTGGTGTTGCGGAGACCCTGCTGCTGCTGCAAGGTTTCCTAGTTTTCCTCTGGGCAGAAGTCAGGTGGTGATGTGAGTGAAGATCTTTAGTCAAGACAGCAGCCATGCATCCTGTCATCTYGCTGTCTTTCCCAGGTGTGCCCAGGCCATCCTCGAGACAGATGCCAGCCAGGTTTGCTCCAAGGACCCACGCTATGAAGCCACTCCACTGCACTGGGCGAAGAAGGCAGAGGTAAATGGAGTCAATCCGCGGTGAGGGCCTGCACTGCTACCCAGCACCCAGTTAATTCCTCCTGTGGCTAACCTGTTCCTTTCCAAGGGCACATGCAGAGCCTTGGGAGTGTCAAGAGACCAGCCAGCAGTCCAGTGTTTGATTCCTTTTGCACTGTGCTAGTYGGTACTGTTTGCCACAGGCAATAAAGCAATGGAGCCTTGCAGTGATACAAACTGGTGGGCTCATCCCTAGTATTTCATCCAAGGCTGTGAAACTGCCAGCTTGTCCCTTTTCCCTTTTGCTGAGGAAATTGTAGCACTATCCCTGAAGCACATTTGCCCTTGAAGGGAGCTCTCTTCTCATTACTTGCCCATTTCCTGGGAGCAAATAGATCGATTTCTTAAAAAACTGCAGGGGAAGTGTGAGGTAGGCACAGAGTGGTGGCATGTGGATGGAAGTCTTATCTCCTGACAGAGCCAGGCAGGATGGTGATGTGCCGTGCTGGGCCACCTGAATGATGCTTATTGCAAGCAGAGTGCATTGCTATAGCAGAGCTCTTTTCCCTCCTACAGTATCGCATTCCTCTCAGAAATGGAGTTTCTGAGAAGACTTAAATGTACTTGGCTTATAAAGAGAAGCTCAGAAAGTAACCTTTTCCTTTCGGTCTGCGAGGATCCTGGCCTGAGTAGAAACTGTTTTTTTCTCCATTGATCTTAGCCAGTCATTATAGTTGTGTATCAATCACAAAGCATTCAGAAGCTTTAGCCACATTGTCTAACAACCAACTAGTTCTGTGGTAAAAGACAGGGGAGCCCCAGTGCTTGGAACAATTCAGCTAGCATCTGCCAGCCAACTGTATCCAGGCTAAGGCTCCCTCCTCTTCCTCTGCTTTCCTTGCCATGAGACCTGGATGGTTTGAGCACCCTGGTGGTGTCCTCACATTTGCTTTATCTCTTCTTGACATGGCCCTGCATGCTCGGGCACAGATGACACGGCTGCTGCTTGAGTACAGCGCTGAGGTGAATGTGCCCAGCCGCACGGCCGATACGGCTCTGCACATTGCGGTCCAGAGGGGCCGCCTGGACTGCGCCATGGTCCTGCTGACATACGGCGCTCACACCAATGCCCGGGGACATGATGGCAACACACCGCTGCACCTGGCCATGAAGGTGAGTTTTCTGCAGAGGCTGCTGGGAGGGAGAGACCATTTTCTTGAAYAGTTGAGACACTGACAGAGTCCTTTGAAATTCTGGCTGTTTCATGTGGTGTCCCTTGTGGGTGCTTTGGCTAATGAAGAGGGGAGGGAARGAATGAGAAATCACATAGCAGCTCTTGACTGAGTTTTCTCTTGTCCCCTAGCATGACCACCTGGATATAATCAAAGCAATCATCGTGTTTGGAGGAGATATTGAGATCCCCAATGATTTCGGGGAGACACCAGGGTTGTTGGCAGCCAGGAGCAGCAAAGGTGAGGGAGCATTTCAGCAGCCTTACAGGGTGAGCCCAGCATCCTGTCTCCACTTGGTGGCCATAACACTGTCTTGGAGAGAGATGAAAACAWGCCATGCATGGGTGATGCTTCTCCAACATGCTTTCCCAGCTTCTAGTTGCTCACGTAGTAGGCACTTACTCTGCTAGCAACATAGACTTTGTATTAATAGCCCTTGATGAAYTTCTTTTCTGTGTGACAGAGATGCAAGAGAAAAAGCTGGCATGCACTCCCCCTCCTTCAGGTCACCATGTCAGGCACTCCAGGCTCACAAACAGGATGATGTAATACTGCTGAACCGCCCAGACACAAGCAGACACGAGCAGTTCTTCAGGGGCAAGAAATGTATGGCACACACCCTTGAAGCTGCACAGCAGTGGATACTCCTGCTGTGCACAAGACCTGCTGCCTGGTGTTTGGGGAGAGATACCTGAGACATTTTGCCCTTCCCCAGGTCATCCCAGAGGTTTTTTGAGGGTCAAGCCTGCTGTAAATTGGGCAGAACACATTCCCCTGTGGTGTAAGGGTGCACTGATTCTCTTTCTGATCTGTAACTCCCCCTTCGTCACCTAAGGTGCAAATCGGAAAGTGCTCTTAGACCTGCTGCAAACTGTAGGCACCGAACGCTGCTACCCACCACCCAACCCTGACTCCCCAAGCCTGGCACCATCGGCCACCTCCTTCCTGGAAGGCCAACCTTCCTCTCGGAGCAGCCTCAACAGCTTAGGTAAAGCGTTCCCTGGCCCTTCCTTGCTCTTCTCCCTTCTTGCTTCACAATGCTGTCTAAGACCTGTTCTTCAGATGAGCTGTCCTCTGGGGACTGTCAAAGCTTTCAGTGTCTGGTGACTTTGTGATGACTCTGTCCTCATTCACCTGTTGCAGGATCCCATCTCTTTTCTCTGCTTTTCCTATGTGTGTAGTCCAAACTCTTGTACTCAAAACTTTTATTCTATAGACCTGACAGAATGTAGCTCTGTAGAAAGGAAGATTGATTCCCTCAGCTCTCTGAAAGAGGGAGCACCTAGTTGCCTGCATGTATTTTATCCACTGAGTCATGTATAGAAGAGAAGGTTCTTGCTGGTCTGTCTTGAGGACCTTCCAGTGTAGTGGTGGACACAAAGAGATTTAGAAGATTCATTTATTCAGATCCTGGAGGCCAGCAGCTGGGAGAGGGAAGGGGTGAAGCCTGAGGATAAGCAACCTTGATAATGGGATTTGTTATGCATAGGAAAAGCCTACCTTGGGACATACCATTGTGTTGTGTATTGTGCTCTGTGCTGCCCAGGCAGTATGAATCAGTACGTGGGTCTGTTATAGGTGCCAGGCTTTCTGCCTTCAGGCATCTCCAGAGCTCAGGCAGAGGCAACAAGAGTGGTTGTGGAGTTGACAGTAAGAGTAGGAGTAGGCCGTGGGGGAGTTGACTTGGAGGGTCATGAGAAGAGCATGCAAGTAGCTAATATTTGCTTGTGGGCCACTTCCCATCTCAGGCTGAAGGTTTTCTTTGCAAAGGTTCTCCTGTGGGGCTAGAGGACAATCCTGCAATGTATCTATTTTACYACAAATCTCTCTGGTTGCTGACATCAGAACTTTCTTCACACCATGGCCTGTGAAAGCAACCCATGTTCACTTTCAGCTCTGATGCAGTGACAGAGCAAAACCTTTTTTTGTTGTGGACTCTGGCCCTTGAAGAAACTCCTCATCGTGTTCATTTTTGTCTACATCCACCTTCTGGTTTGGGCACTGGCAGGAGTATGTAACTTCTCTCCCCTTGTTCTTTTGGTTTCGCAGGCTGGCTTTTCACCTAGCCTGGATTGGTGCCCCACACCCAGGGTGGCCTGGGTGAACATCAGCTGAGGGGTAATGATGAGCCACCCTGTCCCTACAGCTCTCCTGCCTAGGTTACTTTGAGGAGTAGATTTAGCTTTTATCTTAACAGCTTGCAGTAAACTGCGTAGTGGGCACGCTGCTGGGCTCTGCCTTCTCTCTCACTCATTGTGCACATCATCTGCTTCTCCAAATCCTACATCTTTGCCAGTGCATCTCCTGCTGCCTGCTGTAAAGGATGGTTTTGCTGTTCTTTGGTGTGGAGTTAAATTTGGGGGAGAACCTGTTGACTGTGGGTAAGATGGCTTGTCTCCTGCAGGGACCTTTATTCARCTGGGAAGGGAGTTGGATATTCTCTCTGTGATTATGGTGGAAATGGGTTGCCACACTCGTGATCTCTAACCTTTTTTTTTTTTCTTTTGTATATTCATGGCCCTCTAGGGTACAAGGACCTTCTGTATCTTTCGACAACGCTTGGACAGTTGTTGAAGGCACCAGATGTTGTGGACATGCCCAGTGAGGCTAGAAGAAGGTAAGTGAGGAAGAGCTTCTGTCCAGGCTCCCGTGCAACTTGAAGTTGAAATCCATGTGTGAATTCTCCCCTCCCACACCCATGGGAATGGCATCCTCAGAACTGACATTATTTCATGTCCATCAACATTGCAGTTTTTGCCATCATCTTTTGAGAAATCTCTGTTTCCTTAAATGACCCCTGCCTGTCCTGCCTGGAGCTGCAGTGGAGCCCGAGCTCAGGAGGTGAAACCCTGCTCTGTCCCTCCCCTGCGCCACTTTTTGGGCACCCAGCACCGTTTTGGCTTTGTGATTTCCCCATTTCCACACACTGCTCTGATGTCCAGTCAGCTCCTTTGTACTGTCTTGGCAGTGCCTGCATCTTGCCTTGTGTGGGGTGGAGGAGGAGTTGGCACTGAAGGGCTACTGGCAGGATTTAGGGCTATCTGCTCTTTTTTTGATGACACAACACCCATTACTGTGTAGTAAGGGACTTGAATGTGTTTTTGCCTGGTAATGCTCTGTCTGGTGTAAAGGTTAGAGATGGCTAGGCAAGAGCAAGGAATGTTGCACCAGTTCTGACAAGGCTTGTTGGACGTGTCTTATTTGCAGCTGAGAAGGCACTGCTGGATTTATTTGTTCATTGGTTACACTGTCCGCAGCAATCTACTTACTAGCGTAGCATCCCATCCCCAGGGCCTTGTTCCCATGCAGTGTTCTGTGTGGGAATTTATCCCACAGCTCCCGGTTATCTGTGTCTGTCTCTCTCCAGTCAGGACCGGCTCCTGTGCTTGGATGGAGGGGGCATCCGGGGTCTTGTGCTCATCCAACTTCTCCTGGCTATTGAAAAGACTGCAGGCCGTCCCATTCGTGAGATTTTTGACTGGATTGCGGGGACCAGCACTGGAGGGATCTTGGCACTGGCTATTGTGCATGGTAAGGACATAATGGGTCCATTCTCACTCTGGTGGGCCTGAGTGTTCCTCTCTGGGGAGTGGATTTGTGGTGGGAACTGTGTCTCTGAGTCCTGACTGAGATCTTTTCTGCCTGCCAAAGGAGGGAGAGGATGTTCTGTAATGAAGGAAAGCCTAGGCCTGGCTTTGCTCTTATTTCTCATGTCAGCTGGCTTTGAGCAGCTTTCTGGGTTTCGGGAAGTGCATGGTGGCAGAGTTCATTGTTCTGTTCTTCCTGTGCTCTTCACAGAGGCCTTAGAGCAAGGTGGTTGGTACATTCTTGTAATGGGAAACTTCTCCAAGCTTGCTCTTCCTCTGTAATCCTTCTCAGTCATGCTGCTGAGAGCCAAGCAGATGGCAGGCAGCTTGGGAAGGGGACAGGATTGGGAGTGATGCCTCCCACTTGTCCTGGAAAGTCTTAGCTCTGATGTGCTGTTTGTTTTGCCTGCCTTTCCTCCCACCCCCTGCTCCTGCCAACACTGCTGCCCATCTCAGGGAAGTCCATGGACTACATGCGCTGCCTGTACTTCCGCATGAAGGACATGGTGTTCCGGGGGCCTCGGCCCTATGAGTCAGAGCCCCTGGATGAGTTCTTGAAGAAGGAATTTGGGGAGGACACCAAAATGACAGATGTCCAAAAACCCAAGTAAGTCCTGCTTCGGGCTATGCTGGTTAATGCTGTCCCACAGGTGCTCTAGGACCTGTCTCAGCAGAGATGCTCAGCCTCTCCTTAGAGCAGATCTGGAGGAATGTGATGTGCTACTATTTA
Organism: Malurus melanocephalus; assembly: GCF_030028575.1. NCBI lineage: Eukaryota > Metazoa > Chordata > Aves > Passeriformes > Maluridae > Malurus > Malurus melanocephalus. The sequence continues at coordinate 2,580,449 of NW_026623249.1, read as the reverse complement.
AGCCATAAGTTGTTTTTTTTCCATTTTACTCTTACTCTCTCATATCCTCTTCGCCAGGGTTATGGTGACAGGGACATTGTGTGACCGACAGCCAGCTGAGCTCCACCTTTTCCGGAATTACCCTGTACCAGAGACAAAACACTCCACTGAATACAAGACAAGCGCATCTTTCAAACCACTCACTCAGCCAGAAGGTAACTGATGGTCCACATAAGTCCAGCTGGTTGGGAGGTTTCATCCCTCAGAGACAGATTTCATGTTCTTCCTCCCATTGCTCTAAAAATCAGGGTATCCCAGCATTGGTTTATCCCTCATCTTGACTTGTAACTAGGTCCTAGTGATGGTTCCCTTTTCTCCACTCTCCTCCCTTGTGCTAGGAACAGGGGCTGGCTAGCAAGGTTCATGAGGAGGGGGTCTGSTAGAGGAGCCCTGCATACAGTCAGCAGTACCTTTCCCTGGGCTCTAAAGGAAAAACATRGAAAAGCCATGTAACCAAAGCATGCAGCCCCCTCCAGCTTGCTGCCTTGTCTGGCACACATAGCTGGTTCACTATCAAAATAGCAGTAAGGAAATGGATAGAGAGTGAATTTGACCTGGAATATGTAGGCAGTGGTGAGAACATCTTTTAAAGCCCCACAGAGTCATCCTGCGCATCTCAGCCCTGCTGTTGGGAGAAAGAGGCACAGCCRTGTCAGGCAGGGTTTCCTGGGATTGCAAAGCCATCCTGATTTGTGTTAGTGGAGCTGGTGTTTTTTGTGCACAGCAGAATCGCTGCAAGAAGCYTTTTGCTCTCTGTCCCTGCAGACCAGCTTGTGTGGCGTGCTGCCCGCTGCAGCGGTGCGGCTCCCACTTATTTCCGACCCATCGGCCGCTTCCTGGATGGAGGGCTGCTGGCCAACAACCCCACCCTTGATGCCATGGCAGAGATCCACGAGTACAACAAGACACTGATCAAAAAGGTGAGGGAAATCCTAGCTGGAGATTTTCGGCCCCACTGAGCCCCTCTTAAAAGGGAAGATTTGGGAGCAGATGCATCTTAGTGGGTAAACAAGTTAGCAGTGCAGCACCCTAAAAGAGAGTGCAAGGAGGGGGATATGTGTTGGTAATGGTGGCTAGGAGGTGAGATAACTCTTCTAACAAGGGTGTGAGATGGGGAGATAATCTCATCAGCCACTCATTGCTGCTTTGAACAAGGATGGTTCAGTTGATGATTATATGTGGCCTTTTACATAGCTCTGCAGGGTCTTTTTCTGCCCAAAAATAAATGGAAAAAAACACAAGGGTAGGGTACTCTGCAAGGCTCAATGGTCAATGCCTTCCATGGTGCAGCATGTTCTTCAAAAAGATGTATGATTAGTGGCAGCGTTTGCTCCTGTGGCTGAAAGGGGAGGTGTGTTGCCAAAATGACTGAAGAGTTGGACTGTTTCATGGTCATCTGGTCCTAGGACTCATCTCCGGGGTGATCCCATGGGTTTGGGTGTGGTCAGGGGAGAAGGGACAGAACAGTGCAAATGTTGAAGTGTGGGTTACACCTGTCTCACCAGGCCATACTTAAGGGGACGGTGTGGTGAGAAAAGGCTGCTGAGCCTTTTGCCTTGGCTTTCAGAGCTTCCCCAGGACTGCTGTGAAAGACATGCTCCACTTTTATTGTCAAGTCCTTGCGAACAGATCTTTTGTTTGTCCTCAGGGTCAGAAGCAAGAAGTAAGAAAATTGGGSTTGGTGGTCTCCCTGGGGACAGGGAAGCCTCCGCAGGTGCCAGTGAGCTCTGTGGATGTTTTCCGCCCCTCAAACCCTTGGGAGCTGGCGAAGACTGTCTTTGGGGCCAGGGAGCTTGGCAAGATGGTGGTGGATTGTGTGAGTACTGGGAGGAGGGGATGGTGAAAGACCCCTGGGGTTGCTTGCAGGGTGGGGGAGAAAGTTTCCAGCTTCCCCCTTTTGGAAGTGAATTCTATTTCCTTGGAACTGCTCTGCCCACAGATGTAGTGGGTGACTTAAGAATTGCAGGAGCACAGCAGACCTGAAGACTGTCTGCTTCTTTGGGGTTCTGGGTGCCACAAAGGGACTTACCCCATGGGATATTTTTGCAGCTGAAAGGAGCTAAGAACAGGATGGTGGTGACTCTTAAAAACATTTGCAATGTGAGTTTGTGAAACTTGGTATCTTTCCAGGAAGATTTATTTTCGGAAGGTTTATCATCTGAACAACCTGGGCAAAAAAAAAGAAAAATTAATCATGCCTCAGAAAACGGCAATTCATTTTTTTAGGAAAGTTTTGCTTTCCCCACTGGGGAAACTAGTAAATACTGAAGAAGTATGGGAGAGTCACTAATGAAAAGCAGTAGTTGAGAGCTGTGGTTAGGAGTGTRTAGTAGGCATGTGCACTTGTGTGCTTCAGGAAAAAGATTATTAAATGTTGTGCATGAAGACACTCCAAATGGACGAAGGCCAGAAAAGATCAGAACTGAACTTCTGACTATGATCTTAATTCTGTTGCTTTATCTCATTTTTAGCTTCCTGAAGTGAGAAAATGCCCACAGTCCTTCTGCTTCCTCGGTCTTTTATCTCAGGGCTCCCAGGGAAGCTGTCCCAGGATAGCCCAGTAAGCCTGAAGTAATCACAGGCTCTACTGTAYAGGGCTTGGACAGAATGGATACAGATGAAATCCCAACGGGACTGTCATTCAGATCATCCCGGGGAAGCAATCCACTCTGTGCTGTGATGTAGGAAAGGTCTATAGGGTGCAGTTCTCATGTCCCAAGGATCAGGAGCCTGTTCCTATGTTAAAAACAAAAAAAAAAGAAAAGCCACCCCACTCTTSGTGGCGAGCAGTGCTATCCAGGGTGCACTTGCTCCTGGTTTTTATTCTTCCTCTGCGGCTTGTGCAGTTGGTGCCAGGGAAGCTTCTTTCAGGCAGAGGAAGAGCTGTCAGGCTGTAACTGTGGGCCTGTTTCTCCTACAGTGCACTGACGCAGATGGCCCAGCTGTGGATCGTGCCAGGGCCTGGTGTGAGATGACGGATGTCCCATATTTCCGGTAGGAGCTTCCTTTCCGCTCTCTTGCACAGATCTATTTTTATCCCTCTCGCTTCAGACCTGGCTGTTGCATGCGTCATCCCAAATGGCATCCCCTTCAGAGGCATGCCTGCCCAAACCTGTCCCCAGCCCCTTGCACGTGCCTCAGTGACATAACAGAGGGTCCCTTGGCCCTCCATGTGAGCTGAGGCACCCAGGACGTCTGGTCTGGGGCCAGTTAGGGGAGGCTTGGGGGGGTGTTGCCTAGCAGAGTCCTTTGGGATGTGCCTCCTGCCCTGTTTCACCCTACACAGGCTGTTTTAGACCTGTCCCTCATGCTGCAGTTGCCTCATTGTGACTCAGCCTTGAGTGTGGCTGGGCCTTGAAGGAGGCGGAAGGCCTCTGCTGTGCAAGCCAGGTAGATCGAAAGCCAGTGAGCACCCCAGCGGTGGGAGCCACTTGGTGAAGGTCTCCTTTGGCAGGCTTGTGCGTGGTCAGCTCCGTGTCTGTTTCCAGCTGGTGATGCTGTCTCGCTGTTTGCAGGCTCAGCCCTCAGCTGAATGCAGAGGTGATGCTGGATGAGGTGAATGACACTGTGCTGGTGAATGCTCTGTGGGACACCCAGCTCTACATCTACCAGCAGCGGGAGCAGTTCGAGCAGCTGGTGCAACATCTCTGCCGATGACTGACCTGGAGGTTCCTGTTCTGTGTTCTGAAGGCAAGGAGCAGCAGGCACTGAAATGGTTCTGATTTGCCCTTGAACCAAGGTGTTGAGGTGGGGGAGAGACCAGTAATAATCCAGAGGAATTAATATTTAATAGACAACAGTGCACATACACATGTATTCCCAGACACACAATGTCAGCTGTGAAATGCTGACAGTTATCTTTGTGCTGTAACCCCATCTCTGCTGCTGCGCTTGGTTTTGCTGCCCTGCTCTCTGACCCAGAACCCAGAGCCCCCACCTACTTATCCTGAGCTGTAGCATCTGGAATGTCTCCTGTCTGTGCAGTACCTCCACTGACAAAGCACCATGCACCTTTCCACGTCACGGAACAGGCCAAGGCCTGATAGAGCTTCAGGGATTGCTTGGCCCACCGGAGCCAAGGTATTTAAAAGTGTATAGTATGGGAGAAGGTGTTTATTTTTCCCTCAACACACCCAGTTTGAAGGGGAGCAGMAAAGCTGCAACTTTTTGCAGTAGATAGGATGCAGAATGTTGCAACTGGCCTTGAGAGAAGGCCAAGCCTTTCTTGAGACAGTTGTCTTCTGCAGCAGCTTCTCCTTTCCCCTCTGAGATGGGCTGGCAACACAGATAGGTACTGATGGTGCCTGGGAAGGAAGACTCCTGCACCCATGACTTTATTGTGCCACTGATTTGCTGTGCTACTCTTTGCTCAAGGGCTGAGATGTGAAAGCCTGTCTTTGCTCACAGCAAGCTCAGTGGAAGGAACAAGAGCCTTGGCTTGGTAGAGAGATCATTTCTCTTTATTCTTAAAATGAAACTGAAATGCTCTGATATCTTTCCACCAAAGAAGCCAGCCCTGTGACAATTTGGACTGACATTTTTTTACGACTGGAAATACAACTRTGATTGCTACACTACTCATTGTTTCTGCAGTCATTTTTGCATATTTATAAATAATTTATGTATCTATTTGAAGATGTTTTGAGGAGTAACCTGAAAAACTGAATTTTTAATGATTTTCTTTTGAGTGACTGGACTACTGTTGCCTGTTTCTGTGAAAAACTAACATGCCCTAAAATAAAGAGGGATTTGCATTTGGTTCCAATGCCATGCAGTCCATGGTGGTCTTTTGTTTCTCTCCATCCTATAAGTTCCCAGAGGGATTCTAGGCTTTACAGGTAGAAAATCAGAAAAAGGGCTCCTTGAGACACAGTATTTGTACCCTTTTTATGGACTGAAGAGGTGAATGAGCTGTCCCTGCAGTCAGCTCTGGGAGCATGTGTGTGGGGTRAGTGGCTGATTGTCCCACAGTAGCTGCAACCAGAATAGAGAGGGTTGGGACCACTTGGAATATGAGGATCCTGTTGGAACTGGCTGGGCCCAAACAATAGAACCTGGGTTTTGCTTGATCCTTCTCTTCCCAGCTGTGTGCCCAGACCAATCACAATGGCAGTGCTGGTCCCAGCTCACCAGAGGTGAAACCTGGGAAAGGGTTCCAACGGAAGCCTGTTCCTGCTGTTAGAGAGTCACACTGAGACTGGGAATGGGAGGGAGGCCTAGAGCCAGACAGCTGAAGCCTGGGGTGGGGAAATAATGTGTGGGGAAGAATTGAAATTTGTTTATTATAGAGTTTGCCTCATGCTTCCCCCTGCCTGCTGCTCTCTGCTCTCTGCAATCACAAACTGACAGGGATCTCCTGACTCGTGAGGTGCCTGCRTAAGAAAGACTTGAAGATGGTCCACTTGCTCAGCACAGCACGCCATGTTGGAGCAGTGGCAGTGCCAGAGGCTGCGAGCCATAAGGCAGTGATGCGGGCAGGTGGCCGCCGCCGCAGGTGTCAGGACAGGCAGAGCTGGGTACCAGGCTGGCAATCAATAATGCAAAGAGGCAGTCACATGTCTTCGCTGGCTGTCGCAGGATTCCTCTCTCCCCTCCAGAGTCTGGTTACTTCCAAAGATCAAGTTCCAGCCTCTCTGCTGGTGAATTATTAAACTCCGTCAGTGCTCCCTTTGTACCACATCTGTGTCTTCCTGCTGTCTTTCCTTGCTGGTGACAGGCTCTTTCCATCCAGCTGGCTGTGCAGAAACAGAGTCCTCCAGGCCAGTATAGCACCTTGTACTCTGCTTTGCTCCTTGCTTCTCTGTGGGAGAGTGAATAGGCTCCAGAGATGGATCTGTCCTACAGATCCACCATCTCCATCTATAAGGTGAGTGTTGGCGTCAAAGGCTGCTCCTGTCTGCCAATGGGAGACAGATGGGTGGGAGATGAGCGTTTTCTGCCAAAGGCTCCCTTTGGGTGGACAGCTGAGGGCTGTATCTGTTTCCAGACTGAACTGCAGCAGCTCCTGTGGGCTCTGGGCTGCATTTGGGAGCAGATTGCAGGAGGAGAGTGTGTGGGTTCTACAGGCAAATTTGTGAAGGAATTGGGCAGCCAGGGTAGCTTGAATGTGGAGTAYGAAGGGTGACACACCTTGGTTGCTGGTAGGAAGAAGTTTGATCGGCTCTTTTGCCCCTTGCTTGAAAGAGTGTCTCTGATCTTATAAATGCGTCCCTACACCTGMAGTGTAGGGAAGTGCTGAATCAAGGTGGGAAGGACTGACAGAAGTGGGAAATTGCTTATTCCAGTCTCTGGACTTCTCTGTATTCAATGGATACTTTTGATAAATGCAAATAAAAGGGGAGAAGCTGGTTGTCCATCCCTTCTCTTACTAAGCTGCTGAGTCTGGCCATGCATCAGTCCTGGCCGGGAAAGGGTTGTGTTCATGTCTGGATAATAAGCAGTGGCCCTCTGTCTGTGGGGTGAGGGAGAAGGCTGCTCAGACCCCTTTGGAGTTACTCCCATGCCTGCAGTGGGTTGGGACCTTGGGAGAAAGCCATCTTCATTCAGGCAACCACTTGGCTTTGCAGTGGGCTACCTTGCCCTCTGGCATGGCTCCTCTCCYGGCTGGCTTGGGAAGGCTGAGGGCAGCTGATGTTCCCAGTCAGCCCCAGTGCAGAAACCTGCCTGTGCATGGCTGTACATTGCCTCGGTTCCAGTGCTCCAGAGGGGGCTCTCACCCAGGCAAACCACAGTGGGGGAGCCTTGACTTGCTGAGGTCTCTGGACATGAAGAAGAATGGCATTAATGTGCTTCTGCCTGGCCACAGAGCATCCTGGAGCAGTTCAACCCTGCGCTGGAGAACCTGGTGTACCTGGGGAACAACTATCTGCATGCTTTCCACGGTGAGTGGGGTCCCGCACAGCCAGGGCTCCAGACTGTAGTGCATCAGCCTGGGCATCCTTTGTGCCATCACCCAGGACAAGGCTGCTGGTCTGCTACCTCTGACATGTTCTGAGCTGCTCTAAAGCAGTCTTCAGCTCCAGGACCCACTGCTGTTGGGGAGAGATGGGGTACTTATCTGCGAGGTACTGGGGGGTGGCTTTTCTGTGTGCTGCTTGCTGGAGCTAGTGACGGTGGGAAGGCAGGCCAGACCCTTACAATCCCTCTCCTCTCCCACAGCGTTATCCAAAGCAGCTGAAGTCTATTTTAAGGCAATCGAGAAGATCGGGGAGCAGGCACTGCAGAGTTCCACCTCACACATGCTGGGTAAGGCTCTCYTGCATCTCATCTTCTGTCCTGTGGTGAGCCACAGTTACATTTTTTGGCCTTCTCCCTTAGTGGGTCCCTTTCCAGATATTGGGGCAAGAAAGACAGCTCCTCTAAATGGCGTCTCTCTGTGCCAGGCCCCATCCAGGTGGTGAGAGTCAAATTTATTGTCTGTCCTTGAATATATCTCACAGCCTCAGCACTCTTCCCTATATCTCTCTGAGATCAGTGAGTGAGCCCGGATCCTGGGATGGACCTCCAGTGATGGATCTCTCACAAAACCCTGTTGAGGCATGCTGCCCCAAGAGATGAAATTTTCATCGTGGAGGAAACATTTTTCTCCTCCTTGGAAGTGTGACAGAAAAGCCAGGGAGCATGCACTGACAACAGCTGGTGGGGTCTTGTCCTGCTGAGCCTGCAACCAGCTGGGATGGCAGCTTGGGGGCTGAGGGGCTCACAATCAGCAGCATAAGTAACTCTGCAGCCTGATTGCGACTGCTGAAAAGGTGTTCAGGGAACTGCTCCACTGCTAAATATTTTAGCAAAGAGCTTCCAGCAGATATGGATCTTCTGCAGACTCTTTTTGCCATCTGCACCTCTCTGCTAGCTCCTCTGCTCTCTGTCATCAGCCTCTTCCTTTCCTGGTTTCATAATACCAGCATCATGCACAGCAGGACCATGCACAGCATCGGAGTGGGTGCTGGAGCTGCCTTCCCATAGGACAGCCAGAACTGTGCACTGCAGCTGGGGAGCCACTTGGGGTGAAAACGGGGCCTGCAGGGGCTGTGGCAGAGCAGAAACCCAGCACCCAGAGCCCACGGCAGAGGCAAGGCTGCCTACTGACACCTGGGGCTGTAGCAGAGTACTGGTCCAGCCACCATGTGGGCTGGAGTGACCCTGCACTGGCAATGCCTGGGGTGGAAGGCTTCCAAACTCTCTCAGAGTGCAGAGAGCAGTGCTTCGTGATATCTCGTGGACTTTCACAGTTGTGTATCAACAGCCTGAGCTGTAKGCTGCTGGTCTGCCTCCTTGGGGCACATGAGAAAATGGCCACAGGATTTTTACACCTTCTCCTGTCTTTTTTCCCTGAAGGTGAAATTCTGATGCAGATGTCCGACACACAGAGACTTCTGAGCTCTGATTTGGAAGTTGTGGTRAGTGGTTTTCCCGGGGGCTGGTGGAGGTGGAGAATAAAGTGATTTCTTTAAGTACAGCCTATCAGCATTTATCATATTGACCCCATCAGCTGCCTTCAGCCATGCCCGCAGGCAGGTGCCTGCCTCCCTGCTGTCCCTGCTGCACGTGGCACAGCAGGGTCACAGGGCTGGCAAGCCCAGAGCCTGGCTGCAAATGAGTCACTTGCTCGGGATGTTTTATGAGCCTTCCCTTATCACAGTGTGTGCAACATCTCATACGGTAAAGGGTTAAGGGTGATGGCTCCTTCGCCTTTTTCAGGCTCAGATGTTCCATGTAGACCTGCTGCAGCACATGGAGAAAAACAGCAAAATGGATGTGCAGTTCATCAGTGTAAGTGATGAACTCCCTTCTCTTCAGCTCTTCTGTTTGCCTCTCCCCTTCACCCAAGGGTTTTTGCTTGAGCACTTGAGGTGTTTCCTTGATTTTTGTCAGCAGGATTTTAKGGGGCCTTATTTTCTCCCATCATGGAACAAATCCCTCTTGTTCAACTGATGATGAAGGGCTAAAGGGGGCAGGTGGCTGTTCTGCAGTGGGACTTGCCAAATGCTTCAGCAGGGCTGAGGGACTTGGCGTCCCAAAAGCAGAGTTCCCAGCTCCCCCAAACCACAGGATCTGCTGTGGGTCCTGTGCTGTTGTGGCACAGTTGCCCCTGCTGGTGGGTAGTGTCACAAGGGGAGACTGAGGCCTTGGGGACTTGCTCCTAGTGCTGGGGCAGCTGGGTGCCAATCCTTGCCCCTGAGATCTGGAGGTTCATCAGCACTTTGGGGCCATTCAAAATGAAAAGAATGGTAAAGGAAGACTTTGTATAAGAGATCAAGGTGAAGCCTGATTGCAGATGGACTCAGATGTGCAAGCACACATCAAAGTGCTGCCTCAGTGTGGCTGGGTTTCTGGTTCCTTACTGAGTCTGATTTCTCCCTGGTAGGAGAGCCAAAAGCAGTATGAGATGGAGTACCAGCGAAGAGCCACCAACCTGGATAAGTGCATGGCAGAGCTGTGGAGAATGGAGAGGGCTCGTGATAAAAATGCCCGGGAGATGAAGGTAAGCAGTGATTGCAGGGAAGGGAGCTGGTCAAAAGAACTGGTTGTTTGTTTTCTCTGGACCCAGGGCTGATTTCTCAGCAGCTTTAGCCAAGGGGTTGCCCCAATATTCAAAAGGCAGCAGACTTATCTGGAAAGCAGGAAACACCTGTTCTCAGGGTGCTACTGACCTGTGGTACTCAGTCCTGCCAAGCCCTTTCCTCATTTAGGAAGCCTCAGTAAGCAATGACTTAATGCCTGGCACTCTGCTCCAGCTCCTCTCTGCTGCTCCAGCACTGCAAGTGGACCGGGAAGCTGATAGACAAGATGASCCCTTTCAACCCTTCCCCTGAGCCCACTCTACTGGATTTTCACTGACCCCTTCCTCCTCTTTTTGCCCCCTGACACAGGAGAATGTGATTCGRCTGCGCTCGGAGATGCAGGCATTCGTCTCTCAGAGCCAGAGGGAGGCTGAGCTGGAGGAGAAACGCCGCTACCGCTTCCTGGCTGAAAAGCACCAGATACTCTACAACACTCTSCTCCAGTTTTACAGCAGGGTATAGCCCTGACATGCCAGGGAGCAAAGCTGGGGGAGCAGGGAGCAGGGCTGGAGGGGGAGCATGCCTTCAAGAGGAAGCCAGGGCTGAGCCGCCCCTTAGATGAAGGATGYGTCTGTGCATGGACTGGACAGGAAATTATTTTGTTTCTTGCTGTGAGGTTCAGGCTGGCTGTAGTAGACTGGGAGAACATATCTGGGGCTGAGAATGGTGCTGACATGGGATTAGTTGAGTGTGTGAGTGATGGAAGAGGGAAGGGTGCTGCACGTGTTTATAGCAGGGTCCTTGGGACCATGTGATCTCTGGTGGAGGGTGCCATTCCTGGAAATTCCTTCCTACAGGGAGCTGTTTGGCCATTCCCACATGCCTCATTGTGGAAGGATCTGATCTTCAATGCACGTGTAAGCCTTAGGCTTCCTCTGTAGCTGGTGTGCCCTATCCATCACCCCCTCTCCTGTCTTTCTCCCCAGGCTCGGAGCATGATCCAGACCAAGGCACCACGGTGGAAGGAGCAGCTGGAAGCCACCCGCAACCCCTCAAACAGCCACTCACAGGCTCTGCTCTCAGCCTCCCACGGCCAGGGGTATCCATCAGGGAGGCTCACGGCCACCCACCTTGAGATGGTGAGGAGCCCACACGCAGCTTCACCTCATTTGGTGAAATATTGGAACAGGTTGCCCAGAGAGGTTGTGTATGCCCCATCCCTGGAAACATTCAAGGTCAGGTTGAGCTGAGCTCTGGGCAACCTCATCTATTTGCAGCTGTCACCGCTCATTGCAGGCAATTGGACTACATGACCTTTAAAGCTTCCTTCCAACCCAAAGTGTTCAATGGTTCTGTGGTGGTGAGGCTGCAGGGCAAAGTCAGTCCTTGGCCAACCCTGGTGCTTGCTACCTTGTCCAGCTGCAGTGGCCTTTCCTGCCCAAGATGAAGAGCAGTGTGTGTTTGGGCTGCAAGGGGGAATGTGCTGAGTTTGGCTTTCTAAGAGGAATATCCCTCAGAACATCTCCTGCCTAACATGGCYTTTGTGGATGTGTGTTCAGCCCCCTTTCCTTCCAACAGCCCCAGAGACCCCTTGAGGACTTTGCTTCTTCTATGACTGGGAGTAGATCCAGCATCTTCTCTCTGGACCCTCCAGAAATGAGAATGTCTCCTCAGCCAGAGTCTCCCCGGCGGCCACTGCGGAGGACACCGTCAGCCAGTATGACCCATATCTGGGAGCAGTGCTGTGGGGAGACAGGGCTTGGACCTCTCTGGGAAGAGGGTTGGGTTTGGGAAGGGACCACCACTCTATCAGACCACCAGACCTCAGCTGTATTCCTCAGCATGGTGAGAGGACACTGCCTATGGGAGCTGGAGAGGGCAAGGCTGAAGCAGAAGGTGAGCTCAGCCTTCAGAGCAGAGTCCACCCAGAGCAAGGCCAGGCCTGGCTGGCTGTGTCAGGTTGGGAAGCTATGGATGTGCAATTTTCAAGGCTCCTTGAACTACAAGCACGGGTTCTTGCTAGAGTTCTCATTTTAGTAAAGCACCTTCCCTCATATTGCCAGACTAAATGTTAGCTTGCCCTATGAAACCCAGCCACCTACCTCATGACACACCTGCTTTTCCTTCCTGAGAAACTGCAGCTTAAAATCTTTAAAAGAGGTAAAAAAGGACAAGGAGGGAGAAAAATTACCCAGATARTCAGTAGGGACAGGTTGGGAAGAGGACTGTCAGGCGGGCCATCAGACAGGGCAAGCAGTGCCTGCGCTCCAGGCATTTGGCCAAAGGGGACAATGCAAAGCAAATGGGTTTGGCTTGAGTCGATTGTCCCCTGCAGGATGCTTCCCAWGCTTTTCCCATGCTATGCTTTGCCCTCTCCCTGAAGGGCCATCTGCTCCTCCACCACAGTAATTACTTGACTGGGGAAGCACTGGTATCTTTGGGGCAGCGTGGGTCTCACAGGAGGATGCCAGACTCCAGCCAGGCCCGTGGGATGCCTCCCGCAGGTTTGCTCCCTACGGGCCGCACATCCCGCTCGGGCTCCTTTGGCGAGGGCAGCAGCGGCGGCGAGGGCAGGAAGAGGAGCGGCTCAACGAGAGTTCAGGCCATCGTGCCCCACACGACGGGCACCAACCGGACCCTGCTGCGGTTCGAGCCTGGCGATGTCATTGCGGTGCTGATGCCAGAGGCGCAGAATGGCTGGCTCTATGGCAAACTGGAGGGCTCATCCACGTAAGTGGCTCTGGTGTCGTAAATTGGCCAGATGCAGGCTTGTCGAGTCTGGAGCTGAGAGGCTTAAGCCCAAAATTGTCACCCCTGTCACCTCCTGGTGTGGTCTGGGCACTGTGTCCCACCCACCATCTCAGCAGGATAACGCTTTGTTCTCAGCATTGGGGGCTCTCTGTGCCAAGAAGACGCAGTGTGGCAGGGCTGGTGTGGATGGGCTGCCTGAGAAACCTCCAGGGGCTTTGGGTAGAAGGGCCAGGGGTGCAGTGACCCCCTCCCGGCTTGTATGACTGAGTGACTCCTGTCATGGGATCCAGCTCAGGGCCGTGAACTGCTGGAGTTACCTGAGAGGCCTGGCATTTCTTAGCTCACGCTGCAACTGCTGCCACAGCCTCCAGCACAGGCAGGGCATGGAAACTGCTGCAACCAGCGCTTACTGAATTACTGCCCGCGCACTGCTGGCCAGCCCCTGCGTCTAAAGCCTGCCCCGTTCCTCATGGGATCCCTGCACTATGTTCTGCAGGAATGCTCACAGGTGTGAGATGAGCAAGAGCAGTGCCTTTCTCTGGGGAGCTGCTTCTGGAGTGGAGTTGCTGTAAAATCCCTGGAAGAGTTATCCACAGCTTCCTTGTGATTGCAGTTGGTTGTAGTGTCCCTTGCTCTACCAACATTCTACCAACTCCAGGAGCACAGGTTTTGCACAGCCCCTGAGATAAGCGAGTCCTGCTCCAAGCTCAAGGTCTGTGCCACAATAATCCTGTGCCCCACCTACAGGTGAAAGAAGTGCAGGAACCCTGTCACATGTGGTAGTGGTGAATGTAATTTGGTTGATGTGTGGGACAGGTGTAGGTCGGAAGTGTTGGGCAACTGGATGTGAAGAAGCACAAACCATGGTTGTCTGGAGCTTATTTGTGTCTGTTCCTGTGCCCTAGGTGTGGTTGGTTCCCTGAAGCTTATGTCAAGCCTTTGGAGAATGCAAGGGAGATGGAGGAGCCAGACACCAGGTAACAGGGGGGCAATTGGCCAGGCAGGAGCTCCTGGAACTCCACTAATGCCAGTGGGGTGATTATTTAGAGTGTGCCCCATGGAGACCTCACAGGCCTCCCTAGCTGGTTCCCATATCGTGTGCAATGTCATCTCAAAGGTGCTTGTGACCAGGCCAGTCCAAGACACATGTATTTCCTCCAGAGACACCCCATGTTGTAGCTAGCACCTGTGCTKCTCCCTGTTCCTTGCTCTCTGACTCCCACCTCACTGTCTTGTTTTGCTCAGGTCCTTCCCACTGCGAAGCAGTCACAGTATGGATGATCTCCTGGACCGTCCCGGCACTCCTTCCTCTAGCAATTACTGGCCTGCTGCTGCCCAGCCCAGCCTGCCAAACCTGCCTCCCCTCTCGATGGGTGCCAGCAGTCACCAGAGTGGGGCAGCTGCCCCAGTCAATTCTGGCTCCAAGGTGAGTGCAGGAGTGATGGGTGGTTGTGTGTGAGGGGAGCCACATCTGACTTTCATGCTCCAAGACAGACCTTCTCTGCTTTGGCCAGTAGAGATAGAAAATAACCTTTCAGATATTGGTGAAGGGGTCCTGTTGCCTTCCTGATTTAAGGGGTCTTGTCAGCACCAGTCTTTTTCACCCAGTCTGTTCCGATGTCACCTTGTCCTGACGACCCCTGCCAGTCTGCCTGTTGTGTGCAGACCCTCAGTGTCTGGCTTTGCTCCCCCAAGGGACTACTTCTCTGTCCCTGCCYTTCTCATTTCTCTCTCTTTTTGCTCACCAGGGACCCTTCAGTTCAATCCTTTTCTCCATGACCTCACAGCCTGATTTCTGGTGGCTCCAGCGCAGCACCTCTTTCTGCTAATAGTAGGACCAATGGAGTGAGCAGGCTGGTCTGGGAGCGGGTGACCAGCTAACAGAGATGCCATCCTTTTTCTCCCTTCAGAGAATGGAGAGGAGTTTCATAGGGTTCCTCTTTTAAATTCAGATGAGGGCTGGCTGAAAGTCACAGCTGGGGTAGGGAAAAGCTGGGAGCAAAGGCTGAGGGCACAGCCAGTTTTTGGGAGCCTTAGAACAAGTTGTRTCCAACCCCTAGCTTACAGATGGCATTCTGATAAGGAAGCCCTTCACTTATCATTGCCTCCAGCAGTGGGGATTTGACTGGGGAAAATAAAGTCAAAGGTGAGGACCTGGGAGAGGGAGGAACAGTGCTGMCTATGGGCCATTACTTGCTTGGTCTCACAGAGGGCTGGAAAATCTTGTCCATGGTCACTGGTTCCAGGCCAACACAAGGTTGCAAGCAATTAGCTCAAAGAACTGAAAACTGTGACATTTAATTACTCTCTTTTTTTTTTCCCCCTTATGTCCTGCTCTGTGGTTTCAGGTAGCCCCAGGCTGCACAACATAGGGGAACACCCTCTGCAGCCTCTCTGTCCCTCTGGGTCACTGATTTTCATCCAGTCCCAGGGGTAGGGTGTAGGAATACACCTGGGATTGAGTCATGAAATGTGGGCAGCATTTGGAATAGCGTGGCAGAGTGTGGAACCTCATTAGAAAGCAGGGAAGGACTAATTTGGAAAGACTCAGCCTTGCTTTAAATGTATGCCCAAGACATCCTCCAGCTGAGCCACGACCAAATGCGTGTGACTTCCCAACTGGATCACAGATAGCCACGTGTGGCTTTCTTGTCTGCCACCAGAGAACTTTAGCAGGTTGGTTGGCACTGACCCTTCACTATCTACTGGCCAAGGATAAGGGCCATAGGGGCCTATGTCCAACTTAGTCCATCAGGTTTGTCCACAATAAGTAATAAGCGGTGTAGGGTAGGTGGGTACAACCCTGGAGCTCCCCATGGATGCAGGAAGCATGTGAGAGCACAGACAGACTCTTTGCCAGGGTATATGAGCAACATGAGGGGGCATCTCTGGCTGTGCTGGAGGGTGAAATGTAGCTCAGACTGTCACTATTTGCTGTGATCTTCAGACATGACACTTTGGGCATCTGAGTCATCTCCTTTCTTCCCCAAAACAAAGGAAGATGTCCTAGGGGAGTAAGGAACTTGTGGTGCAGGGACAACAAAATTCAGGGTGTTATCTATAGCGGGGAATTTGTGGACATTTGCAAAGCTTGAATGAATAAGGAGTTGGAGCCCTATTAAGAGGGCTTGGGCTCCTAACTCACCTAAGTGTTTTGTAAAATCTTCCTCCATGTGTGCAGTGTCCCCTGCCCCATTTTTTTCTCTTCATTCCCCACTCCAAATTTCTCACTGCTGCTTTTCTTTTGACTGCAGAAATCAGGAGTAATTGACCAGCCCCCTGAACTCTTCCCACGGTGAGTAAGATGTGGAACTCCTCTCTGGAATCATCTGRTGGGGGGAGCATTATTACAACACTATTATTATTTAAACTTTTGGATTATTAAATGTGGGAGGAACAGGGAAGTGTCTGGACAAAAGCAATGCACATCCCGCTTCCAGGACAGGAGGCAGAGGTGGTCCATTCTGGCCTCTGCTGATTGGGCAGATCCTATCCTGACTCTGATAAAATGAGGTAGGATCTGAGCACCCTGAACACAGGGTCCAGACACACATGCTCCTTCCCATCCATTCTGGAAGGGCCACAATAACAGCTCGCAGCCTGAGTGTGGAGCTACACAACTGCTTGGAAAGGGCWAAGGCATAAAGGACGTGGCTTTGAGTTTTGATGAGTAAGGCCTGTGGAGATGAGACGTGCCATAAATCTTCCCCCTACAGCTGGGTTGGTGTCTCAGTGTTTCTGGTGTGGTACTGTGGCCTTTTTCTGCTTCCCTGGGGAGAAGAAGACCCCTTGCCTGGGGTGTCAGTGTGCATTTTACAAGTGTAGAGTGTTATCATGAGGGACAGCCCTGTGCTCGTGTCCCCGCTTCTTCCTGTGGAGGAGGGAGGGTGAGAAGCCCTGAAGAGAGTCCAAGGGGAACCACATGGGAATGTGCAGCAGGGTGTGTTAAGGATGGAAACGTACTGAGGAATGAGCTTTGGCTACACTCTCCTCCTTGGCATGGAGGTGACTGCAACAGGGCTAAGTAGCCTTTACTTGGTCACAGGGATCCCTGTGTGGCATTTCCTGATGGTTGCCTGTTTCCTTCCCCCCTGCAGAGGTACCAACCCCTTTGCCACAGTCAAGCTGCGCCCCACAGTCACCAATGACCGCTCGGCACCCGTCATCCGATGAAACAGGGCTGTGGACGGTGAAGAATTTCAGCAGAGAAGGAGGAGGAGAAGTGACACGCTGTGACCTCCAGCTGGCAGCAACCTCATGCTACCACTCATGGAGTGAACTCTCTTTTCCCCTCCCATACCCCTGGGACAATGGGACCCATCTCGCCTGGGTGTCTGGTGTGCTTTAGCCAGAAGCAGATCTCTGCTGCTCTTTCTGGATTGATTCCTGCTTCCCTCTCCTTGTGGTGTTACTGTACTTGAGTAGGAGGGAGAAGTCTGGTGTTACTGGTGGCCTGGGAGAGGGGACGATGCTGGAGACGGAGGTCAGGCTGGCTAAGATCATCTGCAGCCAGGGAAGTGCTGTGGGGATGCTGAAGGTGAAGCTTTGCTGTCCCTGCTGTGGGCAGAGAAGGACTCTCACCTAACAGCTGCTTTGCTACCAGAAGAATGAACCCCAGAAGAGAAGGCTAAGAGAAGGATTCCAGTGATATGGTCTGGCTGATGGGGTCTGGTCTTGGCCCCTTTGACAACTGTGCCTGTTTGTAGCAGCACCTGCCCCTTCACCCCAGCTACAGCCCCTTACCTTGCTGGGCAGCTCTGGGACAAGGCCAGGGGCAGCACCACTGTCCAGCACCACTGCCCTGCTTCATGTATGGTCCTGTGGAAAATATATGKTTTTTTTTTWWAAAATAAAACGGTGGATGCATCTTCTGTGTCCATTTCAGTGGCTGTGACATCACCTCGGTGACAAGATGCAGAGGGAGGAGGACAGGCACTCCCCCCTAGCACTGGGGCCATGACGGCTGCCCATGGCTTGGCGCTGGACACTGCGGKGCCTGGCTCCAGATGGGGCAGCCACCAACCCAGGGCTCTGGAGTAGATGTGGAGGGCACCAGGAGGGCTGCACTGCCCACTGCTGGCTGTCCCCCGAGTCGCCCCGTCCATCCTGTCACCAGAGGGCAGCAAGGACCTGTGGCCACCTTCTCCTCGCCTACTGCTGGAACGTGTGTGCTGGGCACCCCAGAGCTGCACAGTGCAGGGGAAAAACGTTCCCCATGGACCTGTGGGGGCCTCACCAACCTGGGAATACCCTGCGTGTGCTGGGGGAGCCTTCACGGGAGAGACAGCGTGAGTGAGGGCTGGAGCGCTAGCGATGGCCAGGGCTTAGCTGATTAGCCTTATTAATAGCCATTAAACCCTAGCTGTGAGTGCTGCCAAGCCCCCGCAGCCCCCCTGCCGCTGAGAGGCTGCTGGGCTTTACAGCCCAGCCCTTTTCCTCCCCAAAACACCACCTGGGCTGAGCCCCAGCCCCCTCCCTGGAAGTAAAGGGGGTCCCCCACGTGTGGCCAGAGAGTGGCTCGTCCYCAGCGCCTGCCAGAGCTCCTCGTGTGAGTCAGGCACTGGGGAGGTTGTTTTGGAGCTGCCGGGGGTGGGCAGGATCGGGTGGTTTGAGCCATGGCTGGCAGCGATTCCTCTGCTGCTCCACCTTGTCTTCATTCTCTGCTGGGCATGTGCCCTGCAAAACCGCGCCAGCGCTTCTCCGTTCTGGCTGGCAGCTGAGGGAGCTTCAAAAGCAGAACCTTCAGCTATTTTGCACCTTATTGAAGCCATGGGCACACGGTGTCATCCTCCACTGCCCCTCTCCCCACCACCCCTGCCATCCCCAGCACCCCCATCCTCACCCCGCTTCCTCCCATCTCGCTCTCTCCGAATCGACCCCGCCAGCCTGCCCTGCCCTTCTCTGCTGGGGAAAACGCAAGGAGCCCCTGGGCAGCGGGATTACCGGGGGATTCGGGCTGTGGCAGGCAGCCACCTCATCCCCATTGGCTGGAAAAGCCTCTTAAAAGTGGAGAAGTGCTTTCTGCCCGCTCAGCACCCGCTGGTCTCTGCCGACCTGAAACCATAAGCAGCTCCTGACCCACATCCACGCTGCAAGTGCCGTGGGGCACTACTTGCACCCACAGTAGGAAAGGGAGGGCACGGACAGCTTTGCTGAGCATCACTGGAACTGGARGAAAGCGGCTGAGAGGGCAATTAGCTGTCTTGTGAGGACGTAGCTGCCCTGAAGGAAGGAGCAGAGCACAAGATACAGCTCATCAGGTGCTAGATTCCTGCAGTCATTGTCCCACCATGGAGAAAAGATCCAGCAAGACCATCTAACCAGGCACCTGACCCAGAGCCAGGAAGTGCCAGCCAGAAGGAACAGAAAGCGCTGTTGACAGATCTGCTCAACCCTTGGAGGCTCAGCTTGGGCTCGAGAGGTCATCGCTTCATTGCACAGGTCAGTGGTGTRGAGCACCCTTGCTCCAAGCTTGCATCCCTGCTCCAGCAGCCGATAGGACAATTCATCCCAGGCCTGCAGTCATTTAATTCTCTGACAAATGCTTTCCATGGGGGTTGTCTGTGGGCTGGAGGGGCTGGTGGTAGCAATTGTGGTCCTTGCCACAATTAATAAATAGATCTCCCACCCCATCTGTGCTGTGTGGAGGCACTAAGAGCATTTATGTGGACCCTCCTGGGTGCAGCTTGTCTGGCACAGTGGGGCTTTTCTGGGCATTATCCAGCACTGGCTGCATTGTGCTCTCTGTGTGTCCAGGGACTGACAGCCACAGCTGTGGTTTTCACTCTTCATCCTTCCAACCTGGGCTCGTGCCTGCTGGTCTCGGTGCAAATCTTCTCCTTGCAGCCACCTGCAGCAGGCTCTGTGGCAGTCCCTGCTCTGGCCTGCCTTCCTGTGATGCACAGGGAAGGGTGGGTGCCCACGCTGATGAGCTTTTAGGTGCGTGTTAGCCCATACATGGTATTTTTACCTGTGAATAAAGCTCCTTAACTGAGGAGAAAATGATAGCGATCTGTAGAGTGTGCAAAGGTACCTGGTGTGGCCATAGTGTGCAGCTGTGAGCAGAAAAGTGTTGTGGTATTAGGAACAAGGCAGCTTTGGACTGCCTGGCTCTTAGCTGTGATGAATCTCCAGCAGAGGTGTGCTCTGGTGCGCCCCACCTTTTTCAGCCAACATCTAGCTGCAGGCAGGTAAAAGTGCTTTCATGCTTTACTGTCCAGTTCAGTGGCACTGAGCAAGTGGCTCCTGCAGAGGTGCCCTCCATCTCCAAACTCAAACAGTGCTTTTTCTTGCCAGGAAGCTGGCAGGGAGCAGCGGGGTTCAGGGAAAGATAGATTGCAATGGTTTGATTGATTAATTTAATTTGTGGTGCAGGATGAGCTCAAGAAAAGCAAGGCTGGGARAGGGGCTTGGATAAAAAGTCTCAGGCTATGTTTGGTGGCAGCCACTCTAGAAGTGGCTACGTGCAGCAGATGGGGCAGTGGTGGAGCACCAGCACAGACTGAGAAATTATTGAGCTTGGGCAGGGGATCACCTTTTGCACAACTGGATATAGCTTGTCAGCTGGAGCTGGGAGAGGAACAGTGGGCAAAATAGCAGAAGCTGAATGAGGCCGTTGATCTGGCTTTCAGGGTGCCGGTGGTCCAGAAAACACCAGGATGGCTTTGACATGGGTAGCTGGAGCGTGTATAATTTTTTTTCTCCTTGTAGTGATTTCTTGSCTTAAAAACATCTTTATAGCACCTTGTTTTCAGTTCATGCCTCATTCATGATCTCTGAGACCTGGGCTGGGAGGGAGAGATTAGAGTAGCCTGTGACAGTSCCTGTGGTTTAGCCTGAGAGCTGCTAGGAAATGACCATCCAAGAAGAGTGGCCCCAATCCAAGCCAGATTCTCCCCTTTTGTGGCTCACAGCATCCTAAAATTTTGGGGAACTCTGCCGCAGGGACCTACAGTGGTTGCAGGCATCTGAGTGCTGCATTGAATAACCTCCTCTGTGTTTGCAGGAGCAAAGCCCCCTGGGAGGGGGGAAGAGGGGTACATTTGGGGATGGCAGAAGCTGGTAGGACCACCTGTTGCCAAGGAAGGGCCCTCTGCCTGGGGTCTGCCCTAGCTTGTGCCTTCCACACTTTTGTCTAAAGGTTTTGAAGTTCTTTGACATGCAGCAGCTGCAGGAATCAGCTCAATTCACCCTCTTTGCTTGGAGAACACCCAGCACAGAGACTTCCTTGAGAAGCACACCCAGAACCAAAACTCTCAGGTTCCAGCTATCTGTGTTGTGTCCGTAGGACAGTCCCTGTCCCCTTTGCAGTCTCTAGTCAGCATATGAYTCCTGGCATTTCCCACAAGTGCTGCTGCCAAGAGATGGGGATGTGGCTGCCATCCTGCAGTCCTTCAGCCAAAGGAGCTGGGCAGGAGAGAGAGCCCATGTTAGGAGTGTGCTGYCAGCAAAATGGTTATAGGACACAAGCCAGACCCAAGAAGCCCAGCTCAGGCACAGAGAATGCCTGTCTAATCTTCTTGAGAGCCTCTATAATCCAGGTTCAATGATGGTTTTGCATGCAGGTGTGAAAATAAGCCTGGCTGACCAAGAAACTGTGGCCAATGCTGCTGGAAGGGGCAGAGACCTGGTACCTAAGGGAGAAATGAAAAACATACCCACAGCAGCCAGCTGGAGCAAAATTCCTGGGCAGCTTAAGAGCCCTGAGAGCGACTCACAAGACATCCCCTCTAATTCCCTCCTTCTCCCCACTTAGGCTTTGTTCCRGCCTCTCCGTGTAGGTACAGAGCCCTAATCTCTCTGGCACGCAAATAACCACCAGTTTTTCATGCTCTCCCCCTTCACCTATTTTGAAAATCTGGCTCCTGACGGCAGGGAAGGGTGGGAGAAGGAGAGTGCCATGCACTGGGTACTCCCAGAGGAAAGCACAGAGGGCTTAATGGACCTTCTTGCCTTATTACTGGAGGTTTCTGTGACAGGGCAGGTCCTGGAGGGCTCCCAGACAGAGCAGACCAGCATGGGAGAGGCTCAGTGGCAGATTTTAGGAAGCAAAAAGGGTTCACATTGCTGGGTCTCACCTCACACCATCTGCAGCCAAGGCTGGGTAGGGAACAAGGAGGGGTGCAGCAGATCCTTATGCTGCATCAGATGCAGCACTCCAGTGTCAGCCRGGAGCCGTGACACTGCTCAGCTGTGTTTGGCTAGGGGTTATGGGGCTGTGGGCTGCCCCAAACTCAGGGGGAGCTCTGCCCAGCCACGGCATGACCTCACACACTAAAGCAATCTCACCTTCCTGGCAGGATAAAGGTACAAAGAGCAGATGTGATCCCACAATGAGCCTCTCAGAGCTTGGAGATGGTGGGCACAAAGAGAAACCTTGTAGTAAATGTTTGCTGCTCTGTTTTTCTCTTCTCTCCTTGCAGCAGATTTTCTCTCTCTCTGCTGCCCTATTTCCTCCCAGCCTTTCCATTCCTAGGCTAGACGATGGGGAGACCTGACCCAGAGGAAGGGCAACTCCCAGCTCCTGTGAAGCCCCCGGATGGTGGCTGGGGCTGGATCGTGCTCCTCGGCTGCTTTGTGATCACCGGCTTCTCCTATGCCTTCCCAAAAGCCGTCAGTGTCTACTTCAAGGAGCTCATGAAAGATTTCCACGTGGGCTACAGTGACACAGCCTGGATCTCCTCCATCATGCTGGCCATGCTCTATGGGACAGGTGATGCTTGACAACTTCCCCYTCCCCAGCTCCTGCCTTCCCCACTCTGCCAAGGGCCCAGACTGTGTCCCCATGGACTCTTCTCAGGCTCACTGGCCTGGTCATGAACCATGACTCAGAATGTAATTGTCCCAACACTTCTCTTCTGGAAGTGTGCTGCATCTCAAATCCCCGTTTGCTCTGCCCCAAGAGACCTCAGGACCACCTATCTACCAGGCAGMTGACACAGGGTTTGCTCCCACTGCTGAAGTGTTGTTCCTATCACACCAAACCCCAGGAAGCAGGGGTCCAAAGGCAGGGCAGAACAGAAGGCTCCACACCACAGACTCTCTCCCTAGGCCAGGCCCACCAGACGTGTATCTAAGCCGCCAAGCAGTGATGTCCATCATTACTGCATCATCTTCCCTGAGTGCTTGGGCTGCCTGCCACTCCTCAGTTGTTCTGTGTCCCTCTGGTCTCCTATTCGATCTCCTCTGCTTCCTCCTAGGACCAGTATGCAGCATCATGGTGAACCAGTTTGGCTGCCGGCCTGTGATGCTCATCGGCGGGCTGCTAGCTTCTGCTGGCATGATCCTGGCTTCTTTTACCACCAACATCATTGAGCTTTATCTGACAGCTGGTGTGCTGACAGGTGAGAGGCCTGGGATTTGAGGGGCATGACACAGACTTACCTGGGGAAGAGCCAAGGTCATGTTGTATTTCCCTTTAGCACTGCCATGTCTAGTATCAGGTCTCCCCTCACCTATTTGCAGATGCTATGGGAAGCATCTAGTCCTGAACATTGCACCTGTGAGGGATGCATCTGCTGGATCTAAACAGCCAGAGCMTGTAGTTGAGGGCAGAGAGACAGAAAAAACCTAAATGGTGCTCAGTGATCATGGTAGCCGTGGTAGGTGGCACCGGTACACAGTGGAAGGGGAGTGAGACAAAGTTGCTGTGTAAGGCTCAGGTCCTGCCTAAACACAGGCACAACTGCCTGTTCAAACACTCCTCAGGCAGGTGGACAGGCTGGTTTGGCCCATCCTCTGCAGCGCCAACCCACCAACATGAAGGCACAGGGGCTTGTGAGAAACACCTTCATCCCATCATGAGACTTCAGGACTAGGATAGCCTGAGGGAAGTTTTCAGGTCATTGCAAACCATATCTCATGTCCTTGCACTCCCTGTCTCCCTCCCGGCTCTCACTTCCATGTAGGCCTGGGAATGGCGTTGAACTTCCAGCCCTCGCTGATCATGTTGGGCACCTACTTTGACAAGCGTCGGCCTCTCGCCAATGGACTGGCTGCTGCTGGGAGCCCTGTTTTCCTTTCCTCCCTCTCTCCGCTGGGCCAAGTGCTGCTGGAGAAGTTCGGTTGGCGAGGAGGGTTCCTTATCATGGGGGGCCTTCTGCTTAACTGCTGCACTTGTGGGGCAGTCATGAGACCCCTGGATATGGGCATGAAGCGGAAGATGGGGAAAGCTCAGGACAAATATGAAGCCAAGGAGATGCTGCCCATAGGAGGGAAATCAGAGGAGGGAATCAGCACCACTGATGCAACCAAGAAAGGCAAGAAAGCCAAGAAGAAGCCCAAGAAAGGAAAGAAGCTTCTGGATTTTAGTATCTTCTCTAACCGAGGGTTTATCATTTACACTATTTCAAAGTTCATCCTGGTCTTGGGTCTCTTCGTGCCCCCCATATTGCTGGTCAACTATGCCAAGGACACGGGCGTACCAGACACGGAGGCTGCGTTCCTACTCTCCATCATCGGTTTCATAGACATCTTTGCCCGCCCAGCCTGTGGCATGGTGGCAGGGCTGAAGTGGGTCCGTCCTCATGTGGCATATCTGTTCAGCTTCTCCATGCTCTTCAATGGCTTGACGGACATCTGCAGTGCCAGGGCGAGCAACTACACGGGGCTGGTCATCTTCTGCGTCTTCTTTGGCATCTCCTACGGCATGGTGGGGGCACTGCAGTTCGAGGTGCTGATGGCCATTGTTGGCTCCCAGAAGTTCTCCAGTGCCATCGGGCTGGTCCTACTTATTGAGGCTTTTGCTGTGCTCATTGGCCCACCCTCTGCAGGTGAGTGTCTTGCTACAGGGTATTGGTTTGCCTGCCATTCCACACTATTGCAGGGATTGGGCATGGGCACAGCACTTGAAGAAAGGCCCTGTTTCTCAACTTTAAATTTCCTCTAGAAGCTGAGAGCTGATCTCTGCCTTCACTATCAATGTTGCATAGAATCATGTTAAGRATAGGGTCAGGCACAGGTTGCAGCCAAACCTTTGAGAGTGTTCATTAGGACAAAGCAAGTGTCCCAATTTTCCTTGGTGTCCATGACCTTTTGATTGGCACTGTAAATAGCGATTGCAATTCATACTGATTCCAGTTCCAAGGCACAGGTGTTTTTGCTGTCAGTCAAGTAGAAACAGTTTGTACAGTCCCCTGAGGCATTTGCTGTTAATTTTTCTAAGAGGATTAAGACAGTCACAGCTTTTCAGCCAGTCTAGTCTAGGTCACAGTCCCTAGTAAGGTCCATGCCCCACAAACAGCCCATAAAAACAGGCTGTTGAGTGGAGGTTGGTGTAGTAGATTAATGTTAAGTGTCTGATCACATCTGAGAAAGCCAAAACATGGCAAAGGCTTATTTCCAAACAAAGCACAGTTTCCTGCATGTGTGATTTGCAAGGAAGAGTCAGGGACAAGTCCACGGAAAATCCTCAGGCAGGAACCACTCTGTTGTTTCTTGCACTCCCTTACTTCAGCTGTAACACACGGGCTAAAGCCCTACAGTGAAGACCTCGGTGTGAATGGTCTTTTCCCTGGCACATACCACAATTACGAGTAAAACCCACCCTCAGCAATTCCAACCAGTTCTCAATAAAAATTTGGCAGCCAAGAGAAGACCCTCTTGAACGCTAACAATGATTTGTGGTTCACCTTATCCAGCTGTGGGGCAGTAGACAGTCCTAGGCCAGGGAGGGTCAAGAAATATGTGCAGAAAAATCATTGGGAGAGAGGGCTTTAACAGCAACTTGCCATGAGGAGCAAGGCACACCAGTGGGTGGTGACAAGGGACATCCCTCAGCCCTCCTATCTCAGTTCAGCTGTCCCTTGGTGGTGTGTGCATGCACAATGGCACACAGACAGTGCAGGGTCACCCAAGAATGGTGTTGGGGGCAGTAAAATCACGTTGAGGCCACCTTCCTCGCTGCTGTAGGTCCCTCCTGGTGCAGGAAGCTCGAGTGCTTTGACAATCCTGATGGCTCGGCCTTGGGGAGAACAGTGCTCGGCTGGGAGAAGGGGGCTGAACAAAGTGGCTTTGTTTGGTGTAATCCTCCTGAGCCGCTTCCCGCTCCGTGGGGCTGAGGGGTTTTGGCACAGGATAAGCTGCACACACGCACACGCACACGCGCTGGTGCACGCAGGCTCCTCGCTCGCCATCCGGCTTGGCCGAACAGGGGCACATTCACCTRCGCAGGAATTCGCCGTGTGCCTCCCACGACCGCTCTGGGAGGCACCTCAGCGTGTCCTGGGGCTGCCTTCAGGGCATGCACTGTAGTGAAACAGAGACTGGGGGTCACAAATGCATTCAGGAGCATGTGAGACCAGGATGAAGACASCAGCTGTTCATGCTCTCCAGCACCAAGGACTGGGAATTCTCCCCCTATTGCCAGCCCCAGTTTATTCAGAAAAWAAATTGAGAGTATCTCTGGCACAGAAATCATCAGGTGTAGGTCAACCAAAGGGATTTCTCTGCCAAAGAGAAGTTTATTCTTGCCTTCAGAATGTTTTCCTGACATAATAGCTTAAGAAATGGCAATGCCTCTCAAATTTTCTGTTCTGAGACCGGACAAGCCAAGTCATGAGAGGCTTTGCCTACCTTGGCAAGTAGAAGATGGCCYACCAGGGAGTGAGACCATAACATGAGGGTGTCACAATTATTTAAGCTTGTCCAAACAAAGGAAAACCCCAGCCATGCTCTCTTACTGTACTTTGTCTGGTGGTACAGTGTGCCTCTTTCCCAGGACGATTTTTAGATATTCAGGCTTCTTGCTCTTCCCTTGAGGAATGGGTTCTCAGCCAAATGCCGGTGGTGCCCACCTGAGCTGGGCTGTCCATACAGCCTATGGACAGTAGTCCATAGGCTGAATTTAACCACCTCTTTTCTTCTCCAACCATCTCATTTCTTCTCCACCCATCAGGCCGCCTGGTCGATGCTCTCAAGAACTATGAGGTGATCTTCTACCTGGCGGGCTCAGAGGTCGTGCTCTCCGCTCTCTTCCTGGGTGTCGCCAGCTACTGCTGCCTGAATCGAGGGAAGAAGGAGCCTCCCCCAGAGAACAATCTCTCTGCAGGAGGTGGGAGTGACACCGAGGAAGTAGAGTCTGACGTGCAGGAAGCCGAGGAGCACAGCAGTGACAACCACCAGCCAGCACACAGCACTGACAACGCAGTGGTGGCAGCCAAYGAGGAGGCCAACCATGTGGCAGAGGAGCGGAGCGGGGAGGGAGGCGGCTGTCCCGCAGGGGACGGGGAGGTGTTGGCACGAGAYGGCTACAATGTTGACCAGATGGTGGAGAGGGACAGTTTTTAGCCAGGGCGGAGGAAGAGGGATGTATAAAACTGGCCTTGTCTGCAAGCATCTCAGCATGGGAGGGTAGGTGGGATATGGGAAGGAGAAAGTTGGAACAAAGGCAGATGTAAGAAATGAGAGAGAGAGGTATAAGAATAGCTGGTCCTTATGTACATATGTCCACATACCTACCCAGTGATATGTATACTTGCATCCTGCACCTGTGCTGGTACAACACAGGCTCAGAGCAGCCCAAACACCAAAAAGAAAAAAAAAAWTTATCTTCTTTCCTCACTTTCAAACCAGCCCTGGAGAAAGTCTTCTGAAGAGGCTGCCAAGGACTCTCCTTTTCCTTCTGCATTGTCACAATACAGAGCACAAAACATTAGAGACTCTTTGTAATCAGATCTGGTACGCTTTTTTTCTGGTGTCAGTGTTTCCTTCACTCCGCTTCCACGGTCTGGGCAGTGTCAGTCTCCCTGGCATCAGGTTTAGGAGCTGCTGTAATTCATGGCTACTACTCAGCCACCTGCAGGGGCCACCAGCACCGGGGTGGACACCATGCTCTCTGCAATAACTCCCTTGGGCACTGCCAAACTGGGAGGCCACCAGCTCTGGCCACCTCTGCCTGGCACATCTTTGGTGGACGGTAAAGCTGTGGCAGTGACACCTGATGCTGCTTTCCCAAGTAGGGAAGCACTGCTGCTGAGGTGCATGAAGAAGACACCTAAGAAAAGCTAATGCTATTAGATGTGCAGCCACAATACAGAGCCTTGGTGACAGAAATAGCACCAAGCCAACTTTATCTGGGTTCAAGTGAGTCCCATTGACGTGTGAAGGGAACAACTTGGCCCCTATGGGGTGGAGGTTTCAAGACAGGTAAATAACCATGTCCCAAGCGATTATCCACTGAGCAGGAATGGCACCAGGCATGCCTGTGTTTTCCTTTTAAATAGGGAAAACCTCCTTACATAAAGGAATCAAAGGTAAGGCAGAAGGACAAGCCCCAGTCCCTGAATGCCACTAACAAGGGTGCTGGAGCACGTGGTAAGGCAGGCCCCTCACCCCCCGCTGCAGTGGTGGATTTCTAGATTCAGAGAGGACARCCTTCCCTGGCATGCTTAAACCACTTCTAATCTGCTTTAGGACTGGATCTTTTATAAACACCCCTAGCCAAAGCTCTTTCTTCCGGTTTCCTGAACTGCTTCACCTCAGAGACCCTGGGGAAACCTGTGACTATAACAAGGGATCAAAAACTAGGCAGAGGGCTACAAAGAAGGCAGCTTATGGGGCCATCAAATGATGTGTTTCATTCCAGATGAGACTGACTACAAATTAATGGGTAGTTGGCAAAGYGCGCAGGATCCATAAAACCATTTAAATACAGCAGGGAACCGGGGACATGAAGGAAGGGTTTCATTCTAGATGCTTCCAAGCAAAGGGCAGTGAACAATGAGTAAAATAAAGCTGTTGAAGAATGTCAGTTTAAGAAGAGACAGAAGAACTGGAAATTGGAAGGGAGAAAAGTAAACTCCATGAGGCTGTACTCAGTCCCACAATGGCTAACATCACGGTTAGATCTGCCTTTGAGCCAGTTATAATGGTGTTTTGGGGATTTTTTCCTATTCAGACTCACTTAGAAACATCCCAAACCAGACTAAGCCCCAAACTTCAGATGCAAAGCTCTGGGAGAAAGGGAGCAGCATCAAGGGTGCTGGGGCCCTGCAGGCATTYGTCCACTGCTCTCAAAGCTTGTTCTCCCTCCCCACAAGGTAAGATTGCCATTTCTGCTYGAGTTGCTCTACAGCTCTTTCCCCAGTAACCCCAAACCCCTGACCCCCAGACTGGGTTTCCCTTATTCACCAGTACGCCCTCCAAGAGGGAGCTCACAGCTTCCCAGAGGTCCAAGGTCCGCAGCATGAAAACAACTGCCCTTGTTCAGCCAGGCAAGTCACTAGAACAAGGTCCCCTCTGTTTCCTTGTCACCAGTCAACATTTCCCACTAAGCCTCCCACTCTTTCATTCTTTTGTGAAAAAATGAATTTTTTCACAAAAGCAAATAAAAGCCCTTAGGGTATGAAATCTTACTACAGACAGTACTGCAAAATTCCCAGACCTCTTCCTAAAAAAACCCAGCTACTATGCTGCCTCACACTTTGCCTWACTGGCTTTTGGGCAGGCTCTGCTGAACTGTTTTCAGTTCCTCTCAATAGCTCCATGTTTTGGCACAACGAACAGCTCTGAAAGAGGATCAGGGACTTAAGAATCAGCTGAAGCTTGTGATGCAACAGCTGAGCTGTGTGGAGAAGCTGGAGTGGTACAGGGATGCCACCTTGGCAGGACTGAGGCACCTGGTGGCTTTTAAAAGACTGGTGTTCTCCTGGGAAGCTAAGATGCAGAGAAGCTGGTTTACATGGAAGACTAGTCTTGGTACAGCATTTATAACCCTCTTCCTCTGGAAATCTGTGCTGCAGTGACCACCAGAACTTAGAATAGAGATTATGCACCAGTATGAGAAGGAAAAAGTGGCCAGCATGTGACATTTATCTTCCCAACATTATATTTTAATATTAAAACCAATGGAAGATCAGCAAACAAATCTCTTACAACACATGAAGGGCATGAAATGAAATGTCACATTTCTTTATTAGAAACAATAGTCACTACATCAGAGTCTGTTTAAATTCTCCAAGGCAGCTTGACCATGGATGGCTTTCTTCCAGGCACCCACAGAGATGAAGAAGCTTCAAAAACAATCAGAGAAACACAAATCAAAAAAAAAAAAAAGTCCCACAATCATAAATTAATGCCCTTAAATAACTTATCTCACGACTACTAGAATATAATGACAGACAAATCAAAGCCCCTGCCCCAAGAAGCATACCACTCCTGGCAGTTGTGCTGCCCACTAACAGAAAAAGTGCCATCTGCATCTGGGATTGGCCCACAGGGATGGAGGGAGGGGAAAAGGAAAGAGGAAAGAAATCGCACTTACCTCAGCTTTCCTTTTACCACTTTCCTTGTGCTGGGAAATGAGATGTTAGCTACTGCTGCTGACTGGCCCAGAGGCGGCACAAAATAGTTGTGCAGAGAGGAGAGCACACTAGCAATTCTTTACACTAAAAAAATCTCAGAGCCTCTGCCTAAAGAGCACGTCTTCCTCCCTCCACAAGGCTTTGTGTCTCCTTTCTAGTCTAAAGACAGGGCATTTCCATCACAGTTCTAAGGTGGATCCTCAGAAGGAGCTTGAAGACAGCAAGTAGTGATTCCARCACTTTCCCATAGCACAAGGGGAGGATGGAAAAAGGCTGCTCTCACCATCTGTAATCATCCCCAAACACTTAAGCAGCTTCCATGTGTCAGAGGGGMGCAGTGCTGCCCAGTGCTCAGCAGAGTCCTGTCTGCACAGAGGCACATGATGATGGGGGAGCAGCTTTTCCTGCCCACACCTCAGTACCCAGGTTGGGTAGCAGAAGTCTCTAGGGGCAAAACAAAAAGAATATCCAGGCAAAGAAGCAAATGAAAAAAGAGGAAAGCAGAGGTTGGTCCCAATCCAACCAGCCACCCCCACCCAAAGCAGAGCAGGAATCCCAGGCTGGACACACAGAGAAACCAYGGAGGATGAATTGCCATGTGAAACACATGTTTTCATAACAGTCTGCAAAGTTCTTTCTCTGGCCMTACTGGCACACTCAGGCATCATCAATGAGCTTCTCTCCATTTGCATCCTCCTTCCCACTACCCTCTCTCTCGCCTTCTCCCTCTTCTTCTGCCCCGTCTGTGTAGGTGTCCTTYTGCCCATAGTTGAGAGTGGTGCGGGCAAGGTCCACCTCGATGGGAAAGACATCYGCATCCCGGAGCACAGCATAGCAGTCGTCGTAGTACTTGGACATCGTGGACACAAAACGCTGCAGCTGGAATACGATGTCCTGCACTGTAGTGAGGACATGTTGGGGGAAAACAGTGTGAAAATTCCCTTCCTAAACAGTGTGAAGGCTGTGATCAAACTTCCCTTGCCAGCATTAGATACAATCTCCTACACATTAATCCCTTTTGACCCCTCAGGGCTGATGTCTCGGGCACAGCCACAAAAGGGTTCTTCAGCAAAGAACTTCTGAGCTGAGAGGAAGGAGGAACACACAGGCCAAAGCCAGGTCTGCTGAACTCAGCAGTGGCACTCACCGTGTTTCTGGTCCAGGAGCTCTATTTTCTCTAGCACATCCTTCCTCATCTTGGCAAAGCGTGTGCGAGCCTCCTGACGGCAGCGCAGGATGAGGCGGTACTCRTAGTTCCCAGTGCTGACACGGTAGAGGGGCTCGCCCAGAGCCTGCCAAAAACATGGCAACATTTTAGAGACTCCCATCACAGTGCTTGGACACACAGTCTGCCTATCAGTGTGGACTGACAATGACCTCGGGTTACTACAGATCTCTCAGGCTCATGGGGACTGCTGTCAAGAAGCAGGAAATATGAGGAACACTGAGCCGTGTCAAAAACTGGCAGTCAATGGGGCCACTTTGAAGGCCAAGCACACACCAACCGGATAAAGAAAAGCATCACTACCAAGCAAATACAAAAGGACAAGCACTTTTCATCCCAGCACGGGGAGGCATGCTTCTCACCTGGACTGGTAAGACAGGCATTAAGAACCAATAAGTTTATATAAATCACRCCAAAATTTTGCCCTCCTCTGCAATGTTCACCGTGTGCAGATGAATCATATATCTACACAAGCAACCCTGTGGTATCTACAACCATCCAGACATGATGCTGGAAACCAACAGGGAGGGATCTATACGTTGTCCCAGAAACCAGTTTTGAAAGGGGTTAAGGCTGTCAGCAAAACAGCATCCTTCCCTTGCACCTGTAAACACAACACATGTAACAATCCCTGCTACCTACTATGGCTTGCTAATGCATGATACATGTGCTGAAACCCAAAGATGTCACTCTGCTGGGCAAGACTGGGGATTCTTTCCTTCCCAGTTAGAAGGAAACATAAAATGAAAGATTGCATAATGAAATCTTTATTCCTTCCTGGCACTTGGGAACTAGGCACTCCAAAAAATCAAATGCCTGCTCTGAGATTGATACCTAGGAAAAAGAAAGATGCTCCTTTATGCAGGGAAACTGGAATTTATGGAATACCTTTAGTTGTTTTATACAGAGCTGTTAAGGATTAAAGTCATAAAACTCTAAACCATAAAACTCTAAACCCCTATTTTTAAGAGAGATCCTTTAATCAATTTTTTTCCCTTATAAATGCAGTTTCACATGCATTTTGTTGCAGAGAAGCTAAATCTCCACTTCTCAGAAACAAGTCCAGAATTAATGATAAGCTGTACACTACACACAAATGGAATCTGTGAAGATAACATCTTAATCCTCCTTACATAACCTAATAGTACTTAAACACTGAGACAGGCAACCAGTGAGCAAACAAGCTGCAGTGCTTCCCAGGTAGCATTTAAGGATTCCTTATTTCTAACACATTAAGAACAAGTATATGTAATTCCTTTGGATGGATTCACTAGTTTGGGGCCTGACAGGCCACTGGAGTGCTTTGGCAGTTGTACTGGTACTCACAATACAGCTGTACTCTTCATCATCCATCTCTTTGACTTTCAGGCAGTAAGACTTTGCAGAATTAAAGATAATTAAAAAAAAGAAAAAGAAGAAAAACAAGAAGGAAATATTAAAAATTAGAAACAACTTCATCATCACCCATACCCATGAGGCTGTACCAATCCAAGCCTTCCTTCAGTGGTAGAGACTGAAGAAAGCACAGTGAGAAAAATCCTGTACTTATCTACTCTATGGGAAAATACTAAAAGAAAAGTATGAGAAGGGAACAAATAAACAGGGGAAGAAAAAAGATTAATTGCTGGAGGCACTGATGTAGGAAGAGATGCTGCCATATTTCCTTGCCTTAAGGCTGCAGCTCCAAGTACTTCTCTCAATGGGTAAAAAGAAATAGATTCCTGCAGTTATAGAACAGGTGCACTTACCAACCTCACCTTCTTTGTGTAGAAACAAGGGGGTGAGTGGAATGGAGGAGGAAAAAATAAAGGCAAGGTTTAAATTAAAGCAAATATGACTTGACAGTTGTTTACTTTGGCTAGGAAAGAGCACCCAAAGTTACCTGAAAAATATGGACTGGGGAGCTCTTTAGAGGAATTTGAGAACCTAAGCTGCAAAGCAACTCTTTACCAATAAATCAGGAAATAATTTTGATCATGTAGAAAATAAATCATGTGGGCTCTGTGAGATCTTTCTTATCAGTGATAAGTGTTAGGTTAAAAGCAGGTGTCTGAATCTGAAGTGATCTGGGAGTAAATAAAGAACTGGAAAAAATAGTGCATTCTTTCATGGCTTGTGGACGAATGGATATGTGATCATATAGGCTACATGTGACTTTCAGGATGAGATGATGATGAATTTCAACAGCACTTAGGGGAAAAAAAAGAAAGCAAGCAGCTCACCAAATATTCAAACTTGACATCCAGGTATTTTTTGATAGTCAGCCTTGTGTCAGGAATGGCTTTATTCAGATACGTATTCAAGTCAGTGAGCATCTGCAAGGGAAACACCCTGTTGGTGAATTAAGACTAGCAAGCATGACTACAATTCAAGTGCAATCTTCTACCCAGATCAAAGCTACCTCAAGTTAACCCTTCTTTGAACTACAGCATCTTTGAAAGAAAATGTCTGAACATGGCTAGAGCCTCCATTACTGTCACWGGCAAGTGGTTCCAGTGTTAGAAATGCTTGCCTCACTTCTAGCCTGGATTCATCTGCTTTTGACTTGTTTTTATTTTCAGCTGGTCCTGGAAACAGCTTTCCYCAGTCCAAAGTTTCATGACCCAGCATTGTCCATCCAACATGGCACTGGAAGTGGTGCCCAAATCAACACTTGTCTCTTTGCTAGACTAAGTGCACAGATCCCCTGGAGATCTCATTCAAATATATTGATTGAAATCCTTACACTGTTCCTGGGCTGCTTACCTATAAACTCTTTTAGGGTCATATTGCCCTAAAAGACAATATTGTTAGGGGTACCAGTATCAGGTACTATACTGATCTGAGTACTCCCTCATCCCCAAAAGAAAAGGAGAGAAATATACTGATGTGCAGAAGTCATAGGGACAAGRTTGATATATTCACTGCATTACCTCTCAAATTCTTTCCATTACGAAGAGAATTTCCTAAAGGAAAGCAAACAAGAACTATTCTTCCCACACTGAATGAACTTTTAAGATCACATCTTCAAGGAAAGGCTTCTACCTTTCTGGATTCCCCTGTTCTCCAGACCTTTTACTCCTATGGTTAAATTCTTTACCGGCTTAATTGTTTTCAGAAGGTGAATCCCAAACTTCTCAATGTTGCGATGGGCATCAGCAAATTTCACAAAGGCTTCGCTGGCAGCTGGTTGTGGCTCCCGCACACCAATGACAGAGAAAACATCTCCAAATGCTGGGTGAGCAGAATACATACAGAAAAATGAATGAAGAGGTGAACCCTGACAAAAATCTTGTCTGCAGTATTAGAACACCCTCCCATAACCTTACACTTAGCCGGGGAATGATGCTATATATTCCCTAAAGATCAGAGGTTGGCAGGGCAGTTCCCCAATGTCTCATGTGAAAGACAGGGCCTATGTTAGCACCACTGACAGGTAATGCAGGAAAGCAGCCCTTCCCAGCTCATTTCTGCAACCCTTAGTTTTCTTTGAGTGAAGGAATCAGATATCTAAGTACTGACTAAAACCCCTGAAACTCAAGGTCAAAGATCTGTGCTCCCTTTGCTCGAGATTTGTTACCTCTGTGTGTCTGAGATAGCTCAAAGAAAGCCCTGAGAAGACTCTTGGTGTGCTCTGTCAAGCCTGTGATGGAAGCCAGAAACAGTTAAGTCACTTCACTTCACTTCACTGAAACATAATGGAGTCATCCTTCTCTCCCATCTGCTGTCTGATGGAATACCCAGTTTACCTTTGTACAACTCTGCGGTTCTCTCCAGCTCCTCTAATCGCTTCACTAGTCCATCTAAATACAAACAAGAATGAGAATACAGAATTACAACAATCAAATTTAATACATGGTTAAGAACTGACTGGGTGGAAAAATATCAGTTTCTTATATTTGGTTCAAATTTCCCTCACCCCTTAATGCCTGCCCTGTGATACAACACAGGAAGCTTTTAAAATGACTGCCAACTTATTTTATAGCGTGGGGTCATCACCTATTGACAGTCACTAAGCTCTTCCCTGCTCTAAATTACTCTGACCTTAGCTAACATTTAAATGGTCACAAGGACAGGCTATATCACTCAGGAAGGGCAGAGACAATCACAACAGTGAGGCAGAGCAGACAAAAAATGTGGACCATGCAAGTAACAATAAAAAGTAGGCAAATACAGGAGAGTAAGTGCTCTGTTAGAAAAATGTCCTCCTGCACAATACTTACCATTGCAAAGTATGGCTCGGCTTAACCCCAGGGCATCCGCTGTCCCTGAGCTCATGTTCTCTACCAGTCGGTGCTTTACCTTCTTCAATACTAAAAGCCAAAAGAGAGTTACAAACCAGCATCAGGGTGACTTCCAAGGGCATGAAAAGCAAACAAGCACATTTCACTGGTTTCCCAGGCACTGGATAAACTGCACTGAACTCAGTGTTGAGGCAGCAAGCAGAAAGAGAATACCAAAACCAGRGTGTTCTGGTTCAGCCACACATAACACAGCTTCTAACTTGCCTATCTGTTCTGCTCTCGCATCCTAAACACGTCAGGATGCAATTCTTTTGGAAAACTGTCCCAATCAATCATTTTGCTATAAACTAACTATCATGATATTTGAAACTAAACTTTGCTTATGCTATCTAGTTGTATTACTTCAACTGAAGTCAGAAGACGAGGCTGAATGACAATAAGGACTTAATGCTCAGTCACCTTTTGTCACCTCTTGATGGAATCTCTGTCATACCCTGAAAATTACTGGAGACATCTATGCCATCTTTGGAACCAGATAACTCAGCCACATTTATTTAAAAGCAGACTTGTGATGCCTGCAGATCCCAAGGACTCAGCTGAAGTCACAGTGTTCTGGAACATACCATATTCTCATCACACTTCTGTTTTCCCAGAAATCCWTGTCACTATTCACGATTTCCCCTGAACTCCTGTCAATTTATGAGCACCATAATCACCATGAAAAGAAATGAGAGCAAACAGAATGGATACATTTTGACAGCAAGTGAGAAAGGCAGCCCCTTTAAAGGAGACAGGTGTGTAGTCTTAGTTCAAAACCAGACACTGTTTTAGCAATAAAGGCTCTCCTCTCTCATAAAATTTATGTTTGTACAAAACTCAGAGTAGATAGGTATTTCATCACTGTTCTCCAAGATGAGACATCACCACCAGTGCTTTTCAACAGACACACTGCTGYATACAGCTGAAAAGAGGTCAGCATAACTTACACATATTAAAAAGAAATTAAATTATTATGCAATTGAGATTCATCATCCATGCTAAACACAGCACAGAAAAACACACTTCCCACAACAACAGCTAAATCCTGATTTAACTTTGAAGACTATTTCAAGAAGTCATGGAAGGATTTTTTCGAACCTGTAACTCCCTTTGACAGTATCCATTTGAAAATGACTGAGTTAACAGCAAGAAAGGAAACAGAATTTTACTTTGGTTTTAGCTGGGACCAATCTTTCACCTCCCCACACCATTTTAACACTCCAGGCAGAAAGAGACCAGTCTTACCAATATCCAAAGACTTGCCCTGCTTTGGGTCAGCCTGAAGCTTGTTGTAGTGTATTGTCACTTCACCCTGCAAAAAAGAGCAAACCCAAAACTGCTGTGCTGGAAACAAGGAGCAGTGGCCCCCTTTACCCAAGGACCTGTTACCTATGATCCAGAAGCTCCAGTGGCCCCCTCCTACCTCTCACCTTTACCATCTGTATCATCTTGGCCACCTCCACCTTGGTCTTCCCTTTGACAGACTTCCCATTGACTCCGGTGATTTCATCCCCAGCTGCTACGGTACCGTCTAAGGCTGCTGGAGTGTTATCAAACACCTAAGAAACAGCACAGGTAGTCTGGAATCAAGAGGGAGGTGAATGCAAAGCTAAAGAGCAACAACCAAACAACTATATTCCTCGTATTTAATTCAGCTGTACTTTGCCCATGGTGAAGCTGCAGTTTTTTCCCCTCTTCAGACCAAGAGGTGGGCTGATCAACATGTTCTCCCAGGAAGTTCTTACCCTTATGATGTATCTCCTCAAGTGTAGGATTTCCTGATGTTGAGAGTGTTGACACCACTCCCCTGTGAATTCTAAGATGCTCTCTCAAAGAGAAGGATAATTCTAGAAGTCTTAATTTAATTCTTCCACACCTACTAGGTGTGGAAATCTTTTCACTAAAAAGTGAGATGTCATCTCCCACTTGGAGAAAAACAAACACCATAGGGCTCTCTCTTCACACTTTGCATCTCTCAGAGCAACAATATTTTATGAAGATGGCTTATTCTTCCTCCTCAAGTGCCCACCTGGACAATGTAGAGACAGGGACAGTACTGTGCTCCTCCCCCAATGCTGATCCCTATCAGGTTCTGAGAATCCTTCTTCAGGGTCACTGTCCCAGGTACAGTGGGGATGCCCCTATAAAGACAAAAGAATAACTRAATGTGTAGGCAGAGCTGCCTGTGTATGAAACAACTCCACTGAGTCAGTACAAACAGGAAACATAATGGRCATTGAAAATTTGAATTCATCCCTTCGCCTCTGCCACTATCAGCATAGCCAGCAGAAAGACTTTCTGTGCTATCTTTTCTTGGGACTGCTGCAAGGATTAGAGGTGGAAGAGACACCCTCATCCATTGCTAGGCACTGAACAAACTATCATGTTTTAGAGTGCACTTAGTGCTAGAGCAAGAAGACAACTTGCACAGCATAAATGAGATGCAAATCTCATGCTCCATGTTAAATGCAGGGCAGTTACAGCAGAGCAACACAAACATTCTCCTTTGCTCACTAGCACAGTGATGCCTCATCCCCAGTCTCCAGAGGGAGTGAGAAATCAGCACTGAACAGGGAAGCCTGATGTTCAGCACACAATGTCAGGCACAGGCAAATTTATCAACTCTCATTAGGTCTTGGGTGCAAAGCCTACTTCTGTTGTTAGAAAAAACAGCAAAATACTCACAGCTTATCCTCCTCAATATCATAGTCCAAATCTGCAAACATTGTTTTGGTGAAGTGGAGCCCGTCTGTTTGAACCTGCTTATTCCAAATTCTCTGGGAAGGAAGAACAGAATAAACAAAATAAATAAGTGTTCTCAATAGAAAAACACAGAGAACCARCCAATCACCCTTATCAATCTCCCTTATAGTTTTTTTGTTTTTTGTTTTTTTTTTTGAATGCCACATTGTGATCTCTGCTCTTATGCCAAAGATGAGAAGCGTGTCGTGGGTCCCTGGTTCTCTGCTCTGCATGAGACAGGAGAAAGTCCTCGGGTCCTCGGGTTAGGATACTGCACTTTACAAAACCAAGACTGACACACGTGCAGCATTTCCAAAACACAGAACAAAACGTGGTCCCTTCTAGAAGCTGCTTCTTCCCACGCTTGACCCGCACCATGGCTGCCTCAAGGTATTTATTTTTATCCCCAACATCCACCACAAATCACATTACACATTACACATGTTCTTGACTTCACAGCAAGTCATGTCACTTTTTGACGTTCACCGCCGGTCTCGGGAGGTCGTGTTTAAGCTTTTCACCAAAMGCCTCACTATTTCCCCATGCACAAACCCCGTCTTCATTTAATTTCGGGCAGTAATTAGCTGGCACGTTTGGGTTCCCTCTACCCTTTGGCAGCACCGAAGGCACGGTGACGCCGTCGCGGGCCGTGGCGGTGGACCAGACCCGGAGAGACCAGGGCTCCACCGACAGCTCACCGTGCCGCGTCCCCCGGGCGGTGGCAGCCCCCCCGGGCCGGGGCAGGGCAGCGGCTACGGGCAGCGGCTACGGGCAGCGGCTACGGGCAGTGGCTACGGGCAGCGGCCCGGCTGCGGAGGAGGCGAGCGCAGCCCCCGCCCCGCCCGGCGGGACCGTCCCGGGGCAACCGCGGGGGGGCGTCCCTGAGGGGCCCCAGGCTCACCGGAAGCGGCCGCGCGCCGCCCGCAGCCCCCGCCGGACACGTCACCGCCGGCGCCGCCCGGAAGCGCCCGCCCGAGCCCCGCCCCCCGCGCGCCCGCCGCGTTGCCATGGGGACGGGCACGCGCTGTCACCGCGCAGGGGACGCGCCCCGCGCCAACAGCCGGCAATGGCCGAGGCACGGACATRGGTGAATGTGAACACGTCCTGACTGCCGTTCAGGTGACAGCAGGGACACAGAGTGCTCAACGCAACAAGGCCGAGTGCCGGGGCTTCTGTCACAGCCCCGTGCAATGCTGCGGGCTGGGACAAGAGTGGCTGGGGAATGGTCCAGCACAAGAGGACCTGGGGGTGCTGGTCAAAGCTGGCTGACCGTGAGTCAGCGTGTGGCTACGTGACCAGAAATGCCTGTGGCATCCTGGCCTTTACCAGAAATAATGTGGTCAGCAGGACCAGGGCAGTGATCATCCGCCTGTATGCAGCACTGGTGGAGCTGCACCTTGAATCCTGTGTTGAGTTCCAGGCCCCTCACTACAAGAACACTGAGGTTTTGTAACATGTCCAGAGATGGGCACTGGAGCTTGGGAAGGGTCTGGAGCATAAGTTCTATGAGGAGTGAGTGAGGGAGCCAGSCTTGGGCATGATGGAGAAACAGGGATGACCTTATCACTCTCTAYAACTCCCTGAAAGGATGCTGTTGCCAGGTGGGGCTTTTTTTCCAGGCAACCAGCAACAGCACAAGAGGATAGAACCTTAAGCTGCATCAGGGGAAGTTCAGGTTGCAGTTTCCTCAYGGAAAGGGTGATTGGGCATTGGAGTGGCCTGCCCAGGGAAGTGATGGAGTCACCATCCCTGGAGGTGTTTCAGGAAAGACTGGACGTGGTACTCAGTGCCACGGTCTGGTTGACAAGGGGGTGTTGTAGTCATAGGCTGGGCTCCATGACCTCAAAGGGCTTTTCCAACCTAATTGATTCAGTGATTCTGTGAAACTGGTTGGCACATGCACCCCTACTGCTGGCAGGCCAGCAGTGATCTGAGGAAGCATTGGATACCAGCAGATGTGGAAGCCAGTCAGCACAGCTCTGCAAAACCACTGCGCTGCCATGTGTGAGGCACGAYTGCCAGGCTTCTACGCGTTCTCCTCTGCCATGTGTGTGGGGGCAGTGGTTGGGTGTTCAAATGGATTTCCTGCCTCCATCAAGACAGCACCATCACTGGGAGAATGCTTTGATTTCCCAGAGGAATGTGGTCGCCTTGTTGCATTATGTGTCATCTTTTCCAGCTGCTCCTGACTTCCAAGCAACTACCAGGCTTCCAAACCCAACTTAACTGACGCAGATGAAAAAATCAAAACCCCAACATTGTACTCTTTGAACTGAAAACTCCTCTGTAACTAGGAACAAGGACTGCCCGATGCCAATGACCTTTCTWGCTGGCTGAGAGAGTGGTTAGTGTATGCAATATGCAGCCCTGTGAGCCTCTTGTCTGCATACATCAAAACACTGACTGAAGCCACCCACAATGCTGGAGTATAAGGGCAAGAGCGTGTTGTTAATAGTAATTTTGAWGTCCTGGATCTATGAAGTGATTTATTTATGAAGAGAATATAATCAGAATGAGGAATGCAGTCCTTCAGGTGGGAGCTCTCTGAAGAAAAGAGACTGATATCCTGACCCTGGCTACTGACAGGAGTATTACATCAGTGTAGCTCTAGAATTTATGAGCCAGACCCTGATCTCTGCGATGAAGAACTCACTGGGGCTCAGCAGTGCAACAACACTTGACTGTGGCTGAGGATGGTACAGGAAAGATAGAGCCAAACTCAGAATTCTGASGGCTTTTGCACAGCTAAAGACAAGAGGCAGGGTTTGCAAGTTGCGGGATGGAATTACAGTGCAATAGAAGGGGGAAAATCACTGTGAGGGGTGGATAAGGACTGTTACATCAGCCCCGAGTGATGGTGAAATATCCATCCCTWGAGACAGAGCAAATTTAGCTGGACTGATTCTGCGATGCTGTGGTCTTGACAGAGACTCTGCAACACAAGCGAAGAAGTCCCCCCACCGGACCCTCCCCAAAGCAAACAGCTTAATACAGAGAACAGATTCAATGAATGTCACACGCGCAGAACTCGAGCCATGCTGTCCCATGTGGCGGCAGGAGCGCTCCGTGCGCGGGGCCATGTGCGCCTCGCTGTCCCCTCGCTGTCCCCTCGCTGTCCCCTCGCTGTCCCCCGTGGGCTCCGCAGGGTCCCCCCGGCCGGGCCTCATTTCTGAGGGCAAAGCGCCACCGTGTGGTCACTGCCCGCAACTGCTGCTGCAGGAAGGGGTCTGCATTCAGGGCTTGCGAAACTGAGGTGTTTCTGTTTTACTGCAAGGGGATATAAAGAGGTTTTTTCACACACACAGGGTAAAACCTGCATAAAATATGAATCATTTTCTTGTGTCCAAGGGGTTTTATCAGGGCCTTTTGGATGGGTGGGCATCAGACTTGTTAAAAGAAGTTGCAGGACCTCATTTCTTTTGTCTACTTCTGCTACCAGAGCTGCAAGGGAGATGAACAAGCAGTGAATATTTCCTTTGTTGKCAGCTCCTGCCATTAAAGACAATAAGCAGAACTGGCCCGAGGTGAAAAACTAGACCTGGTGACACTGACAAGACCAAAACCTGTATGTCTGATGTGCCTCGTTTTGTGCTGCTCCAGTGAAGTGTGCACATTGTACATGTCCTTCCGTACGTCCCTGAAGCGTTGGCCTTTGTATGCGTGTGCTGACTGACCCTGCCTTTTGTCCATTACTGCCCGAAGTGTCCAAGATCGATTGGATTCTCTCTGTGTGAGATGGAGAATGAATCTGCGTGTGCCCTAAAGCTGTGTCTGTCTCAACAGAAGTCCAGCTGATCGCCTTCTCCCAAGGGGAAAAGTAATGAATTGCTGATGAAAATGCTTACCTAAAATCCAAAAAAGTAAAGCTAGCCAACATAAAAAAAAAAAAAAAAA
>NW_026623249.1:2516671-2538668 GCF_030028575.1 Malurus melanocephalus | reverse complement strand
AAAAAAAAAAAAAAAACAACAAAACAAAACAAAACAAAAAAACCAGGAAGCTGTTAATTTTCAATTATAGGTCTGATTCATTGTATCAAAAAATTGAAATGCAGCTTTCTCTTGAAAATTAGGCTCGCTGCTTACAGTCTACCCATACGGCTTCAATCAAGAGGACTTAGTTTGCACATACAGAGATTATTCTACGCCCAAATTCACAATCCATGAAAAGTCTGAGAGTCATAACTCCCTTCTGCTTGTCTTTCATCACGTGTAATAAGGAGTCTGCAAGCAGATCACACGTTGCATGACTGGTTAGCTTCTTGGCACTCAGATGTATTTCTGTGTACTGGGGTTGTGCTGAATCTCATGTTTCTGGCTGCTTTTCTGCTACTGTTTTCAGTGTCAACACAACTAACTCTGAACTAACATCCTCTGTGATTTCTGTCCCTTGAGCCATGTTGTCTGTTTTGGGGGGAACTTTCAGTAAGTGTGGGGGTTGTATTCCCTGTCCTTTACTACACAGCTTTCCTGCCCGGTCCCTACCCCACTTCTGCTGGGTGCTCCAAACACTTGTAGTGGCCTCTGTATGGTGTGGGTAGAACACGGCCCTACTGGGGTGGAATAGGGGACTGCTCTCACTGGATGTTTTAATTGTCCTGACTCTGAAATTTCCTGCATTTAGGATTTTGCAAGATTTATCCAGAGGGAAGTTGCATGAAATGGACAATGCTCTGTGGCAGATGCATTGTATTTCCACATGCACCAAACATGTTTCAATGCCCCTGGACTTTGTTCCCAGAGATTTCTTCTGCTTGCCAAGGAGATAAGGTCTCAGGGGCATCTGGTGCAAGCTCTTATGTCTTGAAAGCTCACAAAATCAGTGCTTGCAACCCAAAAAACCTTAAAGGCAACTTAAAGCCGAAAGCAGGGTTTTCTGAAACCTTGTGGGCAGAAAGCATGAGCCCTGGCTCTTTATTTGTAAGGAAACCTTCATCCTTTCCATTCCAGGGGTATGACCACATGCTATTGAACAGTCCAGCGGCACTGCTGGTCTGGCAAGGTGCTATCAAAGCTTGTGGTCCTTGGGGTGAGGCCCTGGGATGTTGAGCTCCACAGTGGTATAGCGACAGGGCACTTGGGGGACCACATCTCATGAGCAATGGCAGAATGAGGGGTGGGAAACAGGCAGAGACTTGCCCTCATTATGCATGGGTCTAACATGCCCAATTACCCCATCCTCTCCTCACCTCCACAATGTAAAAGACTGTTGTTAAGAGTGGTCATAATTCATGGTGAACACCCTGCCTCCCCCTTACTCCTTTCACACCCACTACTCTCCATTTTCCTTCCAGAAAAAAAATGTGTCTTTGATGAAATGAAATGTTTCAGTCAAAGAACTCCTCAAATGCTTGGGGACCCCTGCAGTTGGCCACCCTTGTCCACTTCCCAGCTCTATTTCTGGCCGAATTTGGAGTTTAAGTGGGCTGACCTTGTGCCCTGACTGCCCTGGGGGTCAGTGATGAAAGCGGATGGAGGCTTCACAGTCAGGTCTCTTGTGTGTGACTCTTTTGTTCTCAAGACAAGGGTGTGCAGTGCCTGGGACAGTGCTCAATTGTTTGGGGGCACTGCTTTACCCGTCATGCCCTTCCCTGGGTGGCCCCAGCCCTTCTTGCTCATGCGTGGGAGGGAAGCWGCTTCCCCACTCAGGGTAAGGAGGAGGAAGCAGAGTCTGTATTGCTCTGCATCATTTCTGGCTGTTTATCAATCTGTGTAATAAATTTTGCAGTGACAGAAAGTAGAAAGAAATAAAAGAAAAAAGAACTTCCTGGCATTTTCTGACTCCTGTCTGTCATTGGGTGTATCCTCCACTGTCCTTCTGCACAGACAAGAGCGACATCACCTTGTCTCAGCCAGCTCCTGTGTCCATCCACTGTTCTCTATGGGATTCACCCCCTCACTGAGACCTCCCTCTGTCCTTCTGCAGGTGTTTAATGAGGAAAGCTCTGTGTCAGGCCTGAGGCACTGGGCTTAGTCCAAGTGGAGGCAATGGATCCACACCAGGGAGGGCAGAAGCTCTGTGGTAGCATTGTGGCTGAGCAAGCCCAGCGTTGGATATACTGAGACKTCTGGAAAGCTTTTTTTTTGCTAGACCTGAGCTGGGCACCACACCTGGCACTGCCCTGAGGACAGTCATGGGTTTTCTGTAGGTATGCTTGGGCAGGGGAAGGATGTTAGACGAGCTGTGGGTGTGATGATAAAGAATTGAAGGTTTACAAAAGCCTTGCCTGCTGGAGGTAGGTCAGCAGAGCTCAGCACAATTGTGTGGGAAGCTTTGTACCACTTAAAACCTCTTTGGCTGCCCCCTCAGCATCTTTCTTTTTACAATAAGTCCTTCCTTTTTACAATAAGTGCTTTACAACTTCATTACCGCTGGAGACTGGGGCAGGAGCCTCCACTCTGCCATTTCGGGGAGTGACTGTGCAGAGGAAATGGATAAAAGGATCCCAGGGTCAGGGTTTAATTACCCCATTGCGTGCAGAGAGGAGTGATGGACAGAGACTGTCAGTGGGTCACTGATTAGCTGCCACAGAGMAGACAGAGGAGGGGGAAATGTGATGAGCCTCTGGGACAGGCCAGTGTTGGGGAGAGCTGTGAGACATGGTGATGGCAGCCCCTTGTGGGGGACACTTTTTATTCTAGTTGTTTCCCCAGTCTTTCATCCTACTCTTTATCCCAGCTTCATCTGGAGTCCTGTGGGCTCAAAGGTCTCCTGCTGTGCTGTGGTTGCTTTGCAGGTTAGGGACRAGATGCTGCTGGGGTGGCAGGTCCCTTGGGGAGATGGAGAAGGGATATCTCCTTCCAGCTGTGCTGAGCTTTTGTCTCCCTGTGGAAGGTGGCAAGGAAGGGGAGGGAGGGAAGAAGCAGAGGAGTAATGAGAGCACATGAGGCAAGGAAAGGAAGAAGGCTGAATGAAATGGCTGCTGGCAGGTGAGGTGTAACACACAGATAGTGCTCCTTTGTGCAGGTGTGAAGATCTCCTTCAGCTAG
Organism: Malurus melanocephalus; assembly: GCF_030028575.1. Lineage (NCBI taxonomy): Eukaryota > Metazoa > Chordata > Aves > Passeriformes > Maluridae > Malurus > Malurus melanocephalus. The sequence goes on along the minus strand of NW_026623249.1, from coordinate 2,535,629 downwards.
ACCAGCCCACCCAAAGTGCAAACTAGGCTGCCTGTCTTCAGTCCCAATGCCTCACCATTGCCTCCTTTGGACATGGCTGAATGCCTCAGGTAATAAATCTGTCTGGCATCTGTTGGGTCTGGGACTGAGAGAGACTCGGTTCATTTTCTCGGAAGATTTGATGACCTGATTTTGTGTAGCGGAATGCAGAAGTAGCAAATTTCAGCAAGTCTTAACTCTTCTGCTCCTAATCCCATAGGTAATTCCCCCTCCTTTCCTTTTCACCCTCATATCAAAATATTGCTCATCCCACCATGCCGACTCTGAGGCCAGCCTCCCTTTTCTCACATTAAGACAACTCTGTCAACTCATAGCCCTGGCCCTGCCCTCAGTCCTGCCATACAGTGTCACACCTAACTTTCTTCCATCAGTCCTGCTACCCTTGGTCTCAAGATTCCTCTTTTGTCTTGTTTTCTCTACCATCCTTCTGCACATCCTCTTTTGGAGTCTGACCTTCAGCTTCTACCTCCATTCACAGTTGTCCCCCAAGGTCCTGCTTCCCATGCCCACTCTCCCTATCACTCCTACCATTTCCTCTCCCTTTCTTGCCTTTCCTCACTCATTCGTTACCYCTCTTTCCTGTCCCCTTCACCCCTGATCTCCCAGGGTTGTTTGCGTGARTCGTTTCTGGAATCATGAGATCACTGTTTTTTTCTGTCCATGTCAGTGGGAACATCACATTAAGGAGCGTGGATAAGTGACCGGGGGCCATTGGGGTGACTCTGGCACCCCCTCTCCCCACCCTCCCTACCCCCCTCTTCTTCTGTATCAAAGGAAGCTTTGTTGTCCAAAAGCAGAAAGAGAAAAGCAGATTAAAAGCCAGAACATGTGATCTCATTGRCTTTATTTAGCCATCCAGCTACCCCTCCTCTCTTTTCTTGATTCATCCAAAATTATCTAAGTAAGAATCCATAATCCATCCTTGGGCTTCTCATTTGTGAAAGAGATGGTGGTAGATTCTTTTTCCCGAAGGGCCTTCAACAGCTGACCTTTTGGTCTCCACAGGGTGCAAAGATGACCCTGGTGGGGCTCTCTAGACAGTGTAATGCCTTTGATTACAGTACTCTTCACATCAGGAGTGTGGCATCCTACCCTGTGAAGGAGAATTGAAGCAGGGAGAAGTTTCCTTTTCTTTAAAGTTTCACCATTGTTTAACAGGGTATTCCAAGAGTATGCAGCAATGCATTGCTTCATCAGGGGCTCTACTTGGTGGTGAGGTATATATTTGTAGTGTTAGATGCACAACATTTGATTTAATGAGTTTCTGGATCTTCCAGAGACTTGTTTTTTTGACAAGAGCAAAATTCCTCATTTCATTGTGCCTCAGTTCTCTTTTGTGATGAACATGATCAGTGTTTATTTGCCAAGGTTGACTGCACACTCCTGACAAGAACCCTGTATGATTGAGCTACTGTGGGAGTGGTGGTGCACAGCTGGGATTGCAGGAAGGATCTCTGTGGCTATGCTGGGATTAATTTAGATGCCATCAAGCCAGGACACAGGAAAAAMGATTATTATATATTCCTTTGTTGTCACATATTAGTGGAGTTTGAGGCTTTCCAGCGAAAGCTGCCCTGCATGCTGCTTTGAAACTGGGATGGTTGACTAAGCAAAAATCCTTATTGCGGGCAGAGCCATACAAATACAAAGAGTTGGTCAGTGCATCGTTTTCATGATGTTTTAACCAGCTTGGTTAAAATCCACCAGACAAGAAGTCCTTCTAATGTGGGAATATAATGGCCCTTTTATCTTTATAGTCCATTCCCCTTCTCTACAGGAGTAAAAATTCTCTGCATAATGCCTTACATCCACAGCTTTGTATGTGTTTGTGCGGGATGTGGCTTAGGCTGAAATGTAATGATTGTTTCCAGGACCTTCCAAAATAGTTAAGGCACTGAATGGGAGAAGAGTGCAGAAAGCTTGGCAGATGGACGCAGGCAGCATTTGCTATGCTCATCTAAAGCACGACATGGACTGAGATCAACTCAGGACAAAGGGTGGCCAGAGGAGTGAAGAGGGTCAGTAGAGAAGAAGGTGAGTAGAAAGGCAGAAGGATTTGTATCAGGTGAGATGGAAGAATTTTATTTTGTTGCAGAAGGCAGTATCAGTGAAGTACACACCCAAATGCTGTGAAAGGAAGGGAGGTGGGAATTTGGCCAASGAATTGTTTCTGTTGCAGAAAGGTCATTGTAGAAGTTGCAGTGACTTTGGCATCATGTGATCTCTCACATATCTGTGTACGTGTAAGGTGACTCAGTGAAGACGTATGTGCAAGGAGACTACAGCTGGGAGGATGTCTGTGGGAATGCCTGAGGTATAATTTCAATGAGGTGTGGGAAGACATGATGTTCATGGGGATTTGCCACAACTTTTCTGTGGTGGAAGATCATGCACAAGATGATTTACAGAACTGCGTGGAGAAACTATGTGATGCTACAATCCATCCWATAGAGTGTGTCAGATCCAGCTTACAAACAACTGAATCAGTTCATGTGGAGATGAGAAAGAGACTTTTTTGTGCTTCCTATGTGTTTTTTAATAAATGCCGAGTTCCTATAAAAACCTAGACCCATTGTAGTTGCCACTCGACTCCTGCTACTTCTGGGTCCCTATCATTTGATTTTCCTGAAACAGACACTCTGACTCAATTCACAAGATATTTCCATTAGCATGTTGGGCTGATTCAACTTATATCCTGCCCTGTTGTGTCTGACTCATTCTTCCCCTACTCTAAGAAAAGCCCGGTGGAAGGCAGGGGGCCCTTCACAGAGATGCTCAAGGTCTCTATCATATAATAGGTGAAGAAATATTTGCCATGACCAAGCTATAGTAATTTTTTGCCATTCCTTAGTCACTTGGCAGCCAATGGAGGGAAGAGGCGAGAGCAGGGTGGGGGAGAGTAAATGAGACAGAGAGACAAGAACAAAAGATTCTTTTGTGGTACAGAGAGAGAGAAAAGGGAAAGCATCACCAAATGCCCAGAAGCCATGTTTGTAACAAGAGACCCATTCTCTCAGCTACTTGGAAAACAACTTGGAGTTAAAGGCCCTGGTTGAATTAACTCTTCATGGAGGCKATTTACTGAGTGTGAGGGAAAGAGGCATGGCATGGGAGATGCAATCTGTGCGGCGAGGTAGCAGTCTTGGCACTTGGGCAATTTAAAACAGTGATTGGCTATCCAGGAAGAGGAGCTAGGGATGATTGTCGGTCGTTTGMCCATACCAAAGTTTTAAAATATCAGATGTCCTTTGTCCATAGGAGCTTTGGTTTTGGAAAAGATCACTGGTGGGTTTTTTGCAGCATATGAGGCAATGACTCTTTTCCATCGACATTTTTCCTAGGRATGCCAGTGGCTAGGACTATGGAGTCTTAAATATATGGCTTACTGCAGCATAATCTTATATTATCACAGCCTCTATGAATTCAATTTCTATTACTGGCCTTCAAAAACTCTCTTCTTACACATTGCATCTCTGTTTCTCATGTCTTAGTCTTCTCTTTGGCTGAAATGAACAATTTTACTGGAGTTATGTGTTCTCTGTAAAAATTAATTGAAAGAATGCCAAATCTTCCATTTCCAAAGAAACAACCATCTTTAATTCATTGTGAACTCTCTCCCTTAGGATCCTCCATGTTACTTATATGGAATTTTCCTCTTTAGTTGAGTGGATCTTTGGTGAAAGGAGACTTCTGTGATAATCGTACCAGAAAAGGTTGTACCCAAGGAAAGAGAATCTGCTCCAGTTGAAGATAATATGGGATATCAGCATATGCTGTGTCAGTTTGACTGCAAGCTTGCTCCTGGGTGCTCTACAGGAGCGAGACAGACAGATTTCAAAGAAAGCTCCTACGCCTCATAACAATGCAGAAGGGACAGCACRCTCCCTCTGGAGCCTCCTGACACAGTGCCAGGCAAAGGAGTGCAAAGAGCAGTGTGGAAATGGTAAGACTTTTCTCCTCTCTGCTTCACCATCTTACCAGGTCAAGAGCAGTGTCTTCCCATCATGGGTCACCCATCCTCTCTGGCTTGATGGCGCAAATGGGGAGGATGCAGTGGGTGCCCCTGGAGCTCGTGGTCAGGTGGGCTGCCAAGCGGATGTGAGATGCACACAGCCTTACAACTGTGCTTTCGTAAATAAGCCATCACATGGGACCCGTGTATGTCTTTTAGAGCAGCAGATCGAAAACAACCAGRAAAATCATGTGGCAACACAAGTCTGCAGCCTTCCAGCCCTCTGCCACTCCCTGACCTTCTCACTCCCTTTCTGTCTCTCTCTGTCTTACTGAGATGGTMATCTCAAAAGCTGGAGATTGGATTTTGCTCCCACTAACCTCATCCAGGGCTTTGGCATGTTTGTGTTGGCATTTGGTGTTGGCATTCAACCTACCCATGTACTCAGACCACCAGTGCTGTGTGATGTCCCCTGCAATTCTGCCAGGGGAATTTGCAAATTCAGTCTCCTAAARGGATTGAAGGACATTTACCCAGAGGGGATGCTTAACATGATTAAACCCATTGCTCAATGGGATTTTCACTATTGCAGGTGAGTCTGGGAGAAACTGTCTTTTTCTTGGCAATACAGTTTTAATACCTAATGGGCACTTACTGGAGTTCCCGTAAGGTCAGAAGAGAGAGTTCTGAAGTTTGTAAAATAAAAAAAAAAACTTGAAGTTCTCCACCATTGCTTCATACAACTCATTCACTGCAGCACAGAAAGTGGGAGTCTCAGAACACTGAGACCTCAGCTGAGCTAAGAGCAGTTGGTGTTCTGAGAATAACAAATGCTACTACACTGTCAATTAATGCACATCTTCGAGCCTTGGCTCCAGTCACAGMCTCCTGTTGTAACTGAGGTCTTAGGTGCATGGGGCGACTGACCTTAATGAGTGCAAAGAGCTCAGAGCCAAGAAGGAGCTGAGGGATTTATTGGGTTTACAGGTGAGGCKCAACCTCTACCATTATCCTAGCATTTGGGTGGTGTTGTCGATTATACTTTCTTCTACCATATATTTCTCTAGCTATCATTTCCTGTGAGCTGGCTTTTTCTAGCTTAGAAGCTCAGGATCTGAGTCCACAGTTTGTAAAACCTTTACCTTTTCTTGCATCATGCATTCCTCCCAGTGCACTGCTGCTCACTGCACTCTCAACCCCTTCCCTTCCCTTCCCTTCCCTTCCCTTCCCTTCCCTTCCCTTCCCTTCCCTTCCCTTCCCTTCCCTTCCCTTCCTTCTCCTCTTCTCCCTGTTAGATGCCTTAGGCTGTGTTGAATCTGGATCTGAAAATGGGACTGGTTTGGACTGAGTTAATATTTACAGCAGATGGGAGTGCGGTTGATGGAGTTTGCCTCAACAAAGTGCTGTTGAACTGGTGTGCGTAACTCCATTATGGCTGGTTTAAAGTCCTGTTTCTCTTATATCAGAACCTGTCACCCCACTTGTCAATCTGATTTCTGGACCAGCTTTCCATGAGATAGGRAAAATATGATTCAGCAAGTGCTGAAATGGTATTCCCAAAAAGCTGGAAAAAAATCTTTAATTCCTCAGTGTCCAGCTGTGCCAGGCTATCTCTTTCTCCACAGCCTGTGAGTAGTTCATAGCAGAACATCAGCATCTTCTTCCCAGTTTGATCYACCAAGATTAGTCTGTTCATCCCTCAGCATCCTAACCCTAAAAAGGAGAAGTCTCCTGTCTGAGAAATTCCCCAGCCAGGAATCAGAATCATGGAACCATAGAATGGTGTGGTCTGGAAGAGACCCTAAAGATCATCTAGCTCCATCCCCTACCTTCCACCCCCTGCCATGGGCAGGGATGCCTCCCACTAGACCAAGCTGCTCAAAGTCCACTTAACCTGACCAAGAAGAGTTCCAGGGGTGGGCAGGGATCGCTACCAGTATTTGAAGTGAGAAACTAGGATCTGAAAACCTCTCACAGGACTTATCTTTTGACTAAGTTTCATTGATAGAATAAGGAAATTCATCCAATCTAATATGGTATGTGTAACATGCCACAGTGTTACTTATCAAGGAAATTAAATAAGTACTTAGACACAGGATTAAGCCCAAATAAAAGAAAATTAAGACTGTTTTCAAATAAATGATGTCTCAACATGAAAGATTCTACCTGGAAGATCTGGCAAGCCAGTGTGGGTTACAGTGCTGCCAAATCCTTTCCCTCTGCACTTGTTCTGTCTCTGCTTTAAAAAAAAAAAAAAAAAAAAAAAAAAAAAAAAAAACAACAAAGCAGAAGGAAATGTGTAGTGATGGTAGATGTTGTGGTCCCGAGGAGTAGCAGAGCCCCATCTTCTTACAGCTAGCAGGGAGTGGAGCAGGAAAGTGGAGGGTAGCACAGCGCTGTACAGCTGTAGGGCTGCTCACAACAGGGCAGAGCTCCCAGAGAATGTCCTCTTTGTTCCCTGCCTTTAAAGGGTAAGAGAAACACTTATGCATGGCAAATTAGCCCAAAAATGTATTTCTCTAAAACACCCGATTGTCTGGCCGGCTCTGCAGCTGCAGGGAAGTTCCAGGGAGAGAAGGGGGAGGCGGCGGGGAAGGAGGAGGGAGGCAGGGAAGGAGGATATTGATGGCTGGGGGGGAGGGGGGAAGGCATGATGATTGTGCGAATGAGGGAGAACTTCTCATGCCTTAATTATAACAGAGCTGACCAGTGAGCCAGGGGACCCCTGGGTGAGGGGCCATGTTGGTGGTCAGGGGACCACGGATACAGTACTGTCTCCTGGGGGTAGGGAGAAGAGGGGACACAGACAGCTGTGCTATGGGCAGCGTGGGAGCAGGCACTGGTACAGCCCGTGGTGCCGGGGAGTCCTGCTACCCGGCAGGTTCAGCTGTGCCATCTGGGCCGGGAGGCTCCGTGAGCAGTGCCATGCTCCTCCAGTCACCGTGTCGCACATCCCAGCGGGCTGTGACTCCTCTCCTGCTCCTGAGCACAGTGCATAGGGTTCCACTGTCTTGGAGGAGGGAGGGAGGGCCCGTGCTCTTCCCAAGAGGTGACATTTAGGTTTAAAACATCCCAAATGTACCTCTTGATTAGGAAATTGATCTGAATTTGTTAAGAATTTCTTGCTTAATGCTGATACCCATTTAAAAATTCCCAGACCACTGCTGGCAGAAAGTGATTCCTTGAACTGCCCTAGGGTTTGGGAAGCAAAACCTAGTGCTAAGATTCTTGACAATGGCTCAGACTGTGAMGTTCAAGGTGAATGCCACAGTCCTGTCCCTGCCCCAATGGATGCCACTGAAAGCAATCAGGCCCACCTTGAGTGCAGCTGAGACCTCAGAGTCCAGGGAGTGTCTCCCACATGGTCTGGGATGAGACAGCCTCTTAATGTGAGTGTATTTATTTTCCATTACAGAGCCACAGAATCACAGAATCACAGAATTACCAGGTTGGAAGAGACCTTCAASATCATCGAGTCCAACCTCTGTCCTAACACCTCAACTAAACTAAATCATGGCACTGAGCGCCACATCCAATCTCTTTTTAAACACGTCCAGGGATGGTGACTCCACCACCTCCCCAGGCAGGCCATTCCAATATTTTATCACCCTTTCTGTAAAAAAGTTTCTCCTAATATATAACCTGCTGACATGGAAAGAGAAGTGGTTCCTGCTGCAAAGTACAGCACTTTGCAGGCACAGCCTTGAGGCAACCTGACTGGAACTCACCACTGCCCACTGAATGCTCCTGGGGCCATCTGCAGAGTGATCCAGATGCTGCCTGCAGGGGAAGCAGCTCAGGCTAGGCTTTGCCTATTAGGAGACTCAGGGGTGCACTTGCCTGCAATAAATCCAGGTCCCAGTGCTCTGTCCCTTCTGTCACATGCCATGGCCTATCTTGTGCAGACACTAACTTCTCCTTCAAAATCMCCAGTGCCACCTGCTGCAAGGACAATGAGACTGGGAGGTAGACTCAGGTTAGGCCAAGCTTAGACAGCCCATGAGAAAAAAGAGAGAATGACAGTCTCAGATGGGATTTGGCTTCAATACATTCCTCTGGCTGTCGAGCTCAGGTTAGGATGGATGTTGSCACAAGTTCAAGTTGGCACAGGCAAACTATACTTTCTTTCCAGGTTGCTATTATACTCATCATGTGAGCAAATGTTTTTAAGGAAAACTSTGTGACTCTTTGGATTTGCAGAGGTCCGATAAAGTCCCCTTTCACTGAGGGGAAGAATTATTCACAGAATCACAGAAGATTCCACAGTGGTTCACCTGGAGAAGACTCCCTATTCAAGCAGGGTGATCCTAAAGCACATGGCACAAGATTAGGTTCAAGATGGTTCTTGAATATGAAGAAAACTCCACAACCTCCCCTGGCAGCCAGTTCCAGTGCACAGTCACCTGCACAGTAAAGAAATTCTTCCTCACATTCAGGTGGAACTTCCTGTTCATCAATTTTTGCTCATTGCTCCTGGTCCAATTGCTTGGACAATTGCCTATTCATGATTTGAATTTTGCCTATTCATTCTTTCTTTTCAGGGGTTTCATGAAGATGATTTAGTTAACACTGAATACAGAGCAGGATCTGACTAAGGGAAGACAGAATCCAGTTKGAGAATTTCCTATCGTGAAGAAGCTTATCAGACTTTTCTTGAAGAGGTGTGATGAGCAGAGAGGAGCTGAACCACTGTAAATTAGGGGTTGGGAAACTGCTGGCAGCTGTACAATCCTTTCATCACTACCTGGCACATTTCTTCATGGCCAACTCTCATTTTATGTTTACATGGGACARTACTGGATGAAAAATGTTAGCTTTAATCAAATCAGCAATCCTTCTTGGCTTTGACACACTTTATTTTCCACTCAGGTAAAAGAGGTTCTTCTGCATGCACTGATATTTATCCCTGTGATGAGGGGGATTCTACCCTGTTCCCTCCTCTCAGACCTTCACATTCCTGCCACTTCTCATATGTCGCTCTAGAAACACCTTGAGCTGTCACCACACAAACATCTGTGACCAATTCCACAAATTTACCTTGACTTTTAAGGCCACAAAGCTACAGCAGTGTCAGTGCTGGGCTTCATGCCTGACCTTCAGGGAGTGGGTGACACATACTGAGGGCAGGCCTGCTGTGAGTTCCAAGATCCTGTGAGCCAAGAATCCAAGCACATGCCAGCACTTTGTGGAGACCCTGAGACCTCCCAACTATGGCAAGGATGTGRCATCATCAGGTGGGAATGACTGGTACCAGGGAAGCATTTATTGGTTAATAATTTGCTAAGAAATGGGACTTCAAGAGAATGAAACCAGTTGCAAATTCAGACATAATTCAACAAGCTCTTTTGACTGGAAAGCAAGTGTGGGAGATGGATTTTTAAAATATTGAAGCATTTCATTTCAAGGCAATCTTCCTGAATTATTATTGTCTAAATGCCAAAGTGCTGTGAATGGACATTTTCAAAGTGAATTTCTGACATTTTGTTTCAAGCCAGCATTTAAAACTTGACCCAGGTTGAAAGATGAGAGGTCAGTCACAAGACCTTAATAACAACAAAATAAAACTTGCTATTTAAAGTCCAGAATAATATTTCAATCTCTGAGTTATGCCATTTGAAATAAAMATTTAAAATCACCACAGAGCTCCTATGTATGTTCATATCAACATACCCATACCTGACACCTCTGAAGTGCAAGAGTCATTGGAGCAGAAACATGCAGTGTGGCTGGGATAAAACCAGCCAGTAGTGGCCTGACACGAACTGAAAAATGCCCTTATGCAACCTAGACAGAATTTCACTTGCCTATCAATAAATTTCACTTTGATCTCAGTAAGGCTCTTTGTAGTGRAATGTGCACCTCTCAGGGATGTTTGCATCCATTCAGCTCCATTGGTAGCAACAGGCAGTGACGAGCAAACCCCTGGGCCTATGGCGGTTTTACACTGCTGGCAATTAGCTTTAGGCAAAGTGGCAAMCGAAGTGGTATCATTTTCCATCGATCCCTTGGAGCATGGTCCCACTGATCTCCATGAAAACCAGTGGAGCTCTTCRTGGGCATGTGTCCATAGGCAGCTTCAGGGAAACAATGCATGCATAAGCAAGGTCTGGGTGCAAGGAGATCTCTCCTAATTTGGGAAGTGGCCCTACTRCTTCTTGTAATGGGTATGTTGGAGGACAACAACCAAGCAGGATGAAGGACACTAACAGTGCTTTGAGAAGATGCTGTGCCCCCCAACTGCTTCTTCTGTACAAAGGCAGGTTCAGTCTCGAGGAMTGTGAGGATTAGCCTTCCTCCCCCTTTCCCGTCAGCCCCAACTCCTCACTCCGGCTGCCCCATCCTTCCTGCCATGCACACGTGGTCCCAGCTGCCCATGAATAGAGTTGGCACGGGTGGGCCCAGCCTGAGCCACTGGGGCTCACGACTCCCAACCTGAATAAGCAACATAAAGGCACAGAGCAGCCCCGTCGCAGCTCCGTCCCGACCCATCCTCCCCAGCTGCAACAGCATCCGCTGTGGGCCTGGACTGGCCATTCTTATCRAGTCTTTCTGTGCAGTTTGTCTTTCTCTCCGTCTCTCGTCTCCCCCCAACCCCCGCCTTTTTTTTTTTTTTTAATCCCCTTTTTTCAAACATATCATTACAGGAGCAACAAAAAAGATGGGACAATACAGCCATTGATGAACTGCTCTCGTCCTCCAGTCCCAATCCCCCCCACTCCCTCCCTCCCCTTCTCTGGTGCGTGCCAACACTCTTTCCACCCGCCCAGGGCTGGAGCCAGCGCCAAACAACCTCTGCTAATAAACAAGAGGAACCAGATAAACCACGAACACAATAGAGGGATTTGTTGCACTTTAGTGATGGTGGGAACAATGTCAACTCCGTGGCGCAGCTGCATGGACCCCCTCCCATCCTCTCCCCCCAATGCCTCGTGCCCCCCGCGTACTTGCAGCCCAACACTGTGATTTATGAAAGGCCAAAGGTCGCCGTGCATTAAAGGGCTTCTTTCTTGCATCATTTATTAACCCCTCTACAACAAGGCGCGCTCATTGTGGTAGCAGCAGTGGCACAGGGAGYGGGGCGCAGGCAGAGGAGTCCATCCTGGTGGCACCATGCATCTCTCAGAGGATGAGATGGAGGCRAGTGTTTAAGCCTGGTTTTACACTGACCTGGTGTGGTGGGGGAGGAGAGGAGGCTTTGGTGAGACATGTTTWGGCCAGCAAAAGCAGCTCATGAACTCCAGCACAGCTCTGTTTGCAGGTGAAATACCTGACCTACACTTGCTGCCAGGCTGGTGAGCTCAAGTCACTGTCCATGCTGTGGCCRTGCACACACCAAGAGCTGACCTGGAGGGCTGCCCTGAAGGTTCTCTAGCTCACATGGTAGAGTTGACCACGTTTCATCACTAGAGCCTTGAGTCACCCTATGCTACCAGGTGTTGCCACATGGGCTGCCCATGGTGCAGGTGGGCAGAGAGGAGGCAGGGGGTCATGGAAGAGGATAGATCACTCCAAGGTCTCCTTCTCAGCAAAATAGAGGTGTGCCYAAAATCTCTTTGTGGCTCACCAGAGTTGATTGCCATTACAAGCAAAGCTGCAGTGTCATCACACAAAACTTTCAAGTCTTCCTGTGTAGCCATGTGTACAGCACAAACATGCAGCCATGTGCAAACAGCAGCATAGTCACTGATTAGTCACAGACTGATCTTTTTCTCCTGAAATTGCAGTGACCAGCTCAGTTTGGGTGAGCCAATGCAGCAGCAAAGGCTTCAGCACTGAACTTTGAACCCTGAAGTACAGCCCCATAGCCTCAGCTGYGCTTGAGGTCTCCCTGGAGACCCACTCCATGGGCAAGCTTGCTTGGGAGGACAACAAAATGGCCATCACAGGCTGGGGGTGGTGGGAGGGCCCTGGAAAGGGGATGCCTGCTGGAGTTCATGTCCACTGTGAGAGCAGTGAGCCTGTGCTGGCACCTGGTTGCCTGGTCCACTCCGACAGGCTCAGCAGAAGGGAGGCTGTGCTGGCAGGCTGGGATATCTCATCCCTTCCTCGGATGAAGGGATGAGTAACAASGGACAAGCTCGGGAGCCCTTTGAGTATGGGTGTCAGGGTGAGCCCCTGAAAAGGGCAGAGGGGACATGGAGGTTGGGGTGAAGAGGAAGATGGTCCCACTGCCCAAATGCTGGCTGGTAACTCTGGTTACCAGCCGAACTGCTCCTGCCCTGGCTCTGGTGCCTCGAGGCCGTGCTCCCTCACTCATTCTCCCTCACATTCCTCTGGGAGCTGATCAGGGCTTGAATGACACCCCAGATGACTCTTTGCTATTAATTCCTGTGAACAGAAAGGGCTCCTTGTTCTCCCAGTCCTACTCTCTGGAGGAATTACAGGGGCCAAGGCAGCAGGCTGAAGCCTTCCCGACTTAACCCTTCCCCTGGCTCCCCAGGAGCCTCCCTGCATCCAGAAGACTAGCAGAGGTGAAGATCACTCCGGAGCCACCTTGGCTACCACTGAATGAGCCCACTGGGGTCACTCAGCACTGCTGCAACCACAGGTCCCGTTGGGAGGATCCCCTTTTCTGGTTGTTCTGCCCAGTCTTGTACAATTCCCTTCCTTTCCCCTCTTAGCATCTCTCATTTGCTGTGCAGACTGAGAGCATCCAGCTCCCCCCATTACATAACACTGGATATGCCAGATTCTATCCAAGAATARGCAATCCAGTCTTTCTCCCCCACCTCTAGTTCTTCAGTGCATGCTTTTTGGGGTTGGCCTTTTGGAAGTACACCTGTCCCCTCCAGCAGGAGATGCAGGGGTTAACAGCCAGGCAGGCTCTGTGCCATCTATCAAAGCAGGTAGCAGACAGATATGCTTGCCCTGTTCCTCTTTGATCTTCCCAGACCTGAGTTATGCAGGAAAATTGTCCCGTTTAGCCATCACAAGTCCTTGCCATGCCTATGAAACATTAGTCTGGCCAAGATGATGAGCCAGGAGCTGTCTGGGGTCTTTGCAATGCTCAGAGATTATTCTCCTCCCTACTTTCCACAAGATTTTCTCTACACCTCCTCTCTGGCACTGTAGCCCACTGCTTTAAAACAAAAAGTGCAGCTGAGCAAAGCTGGCTGTGGCAGCCCTCACCATCCCCTGGAGGGAAAACAGGTTTTACTCCTGCTCTGAAGCCAGGTGGGACTCTGCAACCAATCCCAGGCCCAGTCCCCAGAGAACTTGTTGAGGACTCCCTGCCCCTCTTGAGGTGATGGGAGTGCAGAGCTATGCACCATCCAGCATCATCCAGGTTTTGTTGCCCATGGGGAATGATAATCCTGGAGGAGGGCAGCCACTGTGACATTTCTTTTGCTGCCTGCACAGGACACTGGGTTGCCAAACAGCCCAGTCCACCCGTAAACAACTCCAGGCACTGCCTGCCTTGTGTTTTCCCTGTGATATCCTGTGGGAAAACTTCCTGCACAGCCCCTGCAGATGTCCTGTAACTACATGGATGCTGTATGGTGCTGCCAAAACCCAGGTAGGGCTGTAGGCAACTCTTTGCATTTCCTGACTGACCTACTCCACCTCCTTTCTCCTCAGGCAGCATTGCAAACAACCAGTTCATCAATGCTCATGACTGGAAGATCAGAGGCACCTGGAAGGGTCTAGGACCAAGAGTGGAAGCTTCAGCCAAAAACCATGAGAGGTGATGAAGACCAGAGCCCAGCAGTGGTTTCTGTGCCCAGCTCTCAGCTGGGAGGCTGCCTACGGCACAATGCAAATCCAAGGGCTCTTTGGAGATTGTGGCTGGCAAAGAATCAAGGAGGGTGACCCAAACATGGGCTTCAGTGACCCCCTGCTTCTTTTGTTCATGAACAGACCTTGAAAATGACCCGCACTCTGGGAGCCTGGGAGGGCAGTCATGACATTGGATGTGAGAGGAATTTGGAGAGAAGGGCATGAGGAAGTGGTGGAGACGGGGCTGGGCTTGGGTGCTCCAGCAAAGGGTACGACCTGGTCCTGATCTCTCTCCGGCTGTTATCAGTCATGTCCCGTGATGTCTCACGAGTCAGACCATCTGCAGACTCATAGGTTCTCCAGACACTATAGTGGCCTTTCCATTTGCTCCTCCCTGCTTTTTCTCAGAGCACCACACTTATGCAATCATCAAATTAAAAGGGTAATGCTTTGAAACCTTCCTAGTTTTTMCAATTTTCTCATGACTTTCTCTGCGGAGGTTCAAATGGTCACCTGGCCATTAGCTTCCACTTGCCCCCAGGACTGAGTAACGAGCTTCCCAGCTATCCCATGGCCATGATGATGAGGTGTGATAAAGCCCAGTGGCATCTCCACACCGAAGGGGACATGCAGTCCTCAYTTGGGATGTTGGGTATACTATTTCTGACTGGGACAGCGGGACTTCCAGTGTGGGTCAGCTGTCCCTGAGATCTGTAACAAGATCTGCAAACCTCTCATAACCACCTGGGTTGTCTGGTCATCTGCCTCCCTTCTCTCTTCCTCATGGGCAGGAGACAGCCCCCCTTTCCAGCAGGAGGGCTGTCCCCCCGCCTTCCTCACCAAACCATGCCCACCAGCCATGTCAGGCGCAGCAGCAGAAGCTGCATACCAGCAAAGATGCAAACCCCACTTTAGAGATAGGGCAGGGCAAAGGTTTGGCTTTGGTGCGGGAAATAAAGTTCCCCTCCCTAACGTGATGTTGGTATGGCCATTCCCTGTCCTTCCCACAGCATCACAGGGGGATACAGCCAGTGCAAATCCACACCAACCTGCCTGGCATAGGCAAGAAGGCAGCAGGGGCAAGACCACCCCCCCCCCCACCCCCAAATTCCAAATATTGCCCCACCACCACCACCACCTGCCCCTCATTGCCTCACGTGCCCACCTCCACATGAAGGGGATTTTGCAAAGAGGAGGTGGTGCCTGCTCATCCATCCCAGTGGTTGTCCCCATCCTGGCCACTGCTGCCGCCTCAGCTCCTCCTAGCCCAGGCTTCCTCTCCTCTCCTGTCTTCGGGTCTGGAGCAAGCTGGACGCTCTTAAAAAGCTTTTTATGTGCGTGAGTGTGTGTGTTCGAGTGTGTGTTAATCACATGATTGTCATTCACCTGTATCCTGAACAAAGACTGTGCACTGTTTAAGGCCCAAACAAGAAAGCCAGAAAGGGAAAGGGGGGGTTGTTGGGAAAACTGAAGGGGCCGTTGAGAGAGCAGGCGCGCGCGGGAGAAAATCCTTATCAAACTCCCAATTCATGGGTCTCCCTTTCCTTCAACACACTGTGGGTATTGTTTGGCTGGGGGGGTGTGTGTATGTGTATTTTTTCAAAAGTCTGTATCGTCCCCTCCTTGCTTCCCAGTCTGACACTGTTTTACCGTATGGAAAGATTTCACAGGGGACCCCTCCCATTTTCCCAGGCAGTCCTGGGACAATACCAGTGCTGTGCCCCCGAGTCAAGCAGGGGACAAAAGCTGGCTCTCGTGCTGGGGATCCTTCTGCTTCTCTGCTGTGGACAGGCTCCCCCCTCTGACTCCTCCCTTGCTGCAGGTGCAGGGGATAGGTGTCATCTAGCAAAATCCCTCCCCAGAAACATCCATGGTCCCACCTTGGTGGTGGACGTGTCCCACTAACGTGGTCCCCTCGTTGAAACTCTATCAAGCAGGTATCGCTGCAATGCTGCTCCTTGCTCACAGAGCAGCCAGCCTGGGGCAAGGTGTCTTTCCTATCATCCTTGGGAATGGTATGGACACAGGATACAAGGACAGAAGAGACTTGGCAAAGGATATACAAACAGTACTGTGAGAAGGGGCTGAAAAAAGGGGTAAATGCACTGCAAAACAAGAGTTCAAAAAGTGGAGGCAGGACCAAAAGAGACAAAATACAAGAACTGGAGAAAGACAGAATGATGGGAAAAGGCTCTTTCCTTGTTATTTAAATAYGAGGAGACACTGAGATTGCAGACATTGTGTGGCTGGTACATGCTCTTTTGAGGACATCCTTCTCTGCAGCTGAGGCACCCATAGCTGTGCTAACAAGGCTCAAACTGGACTTGGCTTCTGGCTGGTGGCAGCAGGATCTGACAGGGATGAGTGGACAAACACTGCAGTGCCCTGTAGGTTACTGAAATTCCTTCTGGGTTTGATTCCTTTCTTGCCCAGTTGGGAGTGGTGGGTCAGCACCAGTTTGTTCTKCCTGCAGAGTTTACCTGTTGCTCTTGGGAAGTGAGCTGAGCAGGCTGWAAAGCTTTGCTCAGTGTCTTGTGGGGCTCTTTTGTCTCCTGACTGGGGATCCTCTCCAGCAAAGCACTAGAAGACCCATGGCTTCTTGCTCCCTAACACTCAAAGCTCTGCACCATGTATCCCCCCTCCAGATGAAAATGAGAAATYTCTGCCACACTGCCTCTTTCCCATGGGATCCACAGGAACCAGCCACCTGAAGGGAGGGTAAATAAACACCATTTTTGGGCCATTTTCTGTGTCATTCTCCCTCCCTGCCCCAGTCTGGAGGTTGGCTGCAGCCAGGGAAACATGCAGGGCAGTGCTTCTCAGCCAACTTCTTGAGGGGCAGGAAACCAATCCTCCAGTTCCAGTTCTCCCACACATCCTACGCAGGGCCCCTGAAGATTGAGGATGATCCATAGTGGCTGGGGGAAGGTGCCATAAACTCTGCAGTATCCCTAACTCTGCATCTAGTGGGCCACAGACAACTGTATACAAATTGACCTTGCCCCACTTGTTTTTGCTGGTCATCTGTCTGCCAGACAGAAGGTGAGCTGCCAAATTGCCCCTGTCTGAGCTGTGAGTCCTCTTCTTTTGCCATCTACAACTGTTGTGTGAGAGAATTCATTGCAAATGGGAAGACTTGAAGTTGACCAGCTGCTGCTTTGGTCAAGCAAGCAGGGCCTTGATGTTGCTTTGCAAGGCCCTCCACTGGGTTTTCATGTCATCAAAAAGACACTCACATTCCTCTCTTCCAAACAGAAAAAAGGCATCAAGTGAAGAAAAACATTTGAACACATCTTTTTTTCCAGAGACGTAATGCTGAAGAGAAGAAAGGTAGGAGACTGACCCTTGACAGTTATTTTTTTTTCCTGTGGGATGCAAGAAGCCTGTTTAAGCAGAGCTGTCTGTTTGATCCCAATGGCATGTTGCCATTCCCCCTCCCAGCTCCATTCAGTAAAGGCTTCTCATTGGGCTCTACTGAAGTTTTCCCTGCAGCCACCCTATAGTATCAGAGCTTTATTTACTCCAGACAACACCAGGCGTGCAAGGAAACAGCTCTAAGCTGTCAGCCAGGTTTGCAGGGGCAGCAACTAGCCCCACAGGTTTGCTCTAAGGGCTTTAGCTCAGGTCCTCAGCACCATCCTTTGGACTGGTTCCCTCGTGATCCATGTGGATCCTCGTGATCCAGTGGTTTTAATGGATCTTTCTAACAGTTTCTGGAGAGTGAATATCTGGTATGGGAGTTGAAAATGTTCTTGAAATCCCTTCAAGCTCTTTTCCTGGGTTATACACATTAATCTCTTGGTATTTTCTGACTTAGCACTTAAATAAAGCATCTTCAGGTTAGGTCTCCAGCAAGGAGCTGGGGCAGGAGCAGAGTTTAACTCATGGCTACCTTATTAGATCATCAGAATTTTTGCAGATGATTTCTCATGGTTACAGAGTTGGTGATGGTCTATGCCAGCCCTGAGATCAAAGGAAACTGAAGAAACTAACAGAGGCACGTGGGAAGAAAAGTGAGCTGGAAAACTGAAGATGTGAGAAAGAGCATTCTAAACCATTGAGAGCTGAGATCCTTTACATGTTTCAGTGCACGAGTGGCAAGAATGAAGGTGAGGGAATGTGAGAGTCTTTCTCATCAGGAAACCCCACTTTTCTGGTGAAAGACCACATATTTRCCTTCAGGAGCAGCTCAGCATGTTGGAGGATGCAGAGCCTGCTTGTCTTGGCAAGACCCTACAGAGTCCATGCCTAGAGCGCAAAAGCCTTAAAAAKGTTCAAACTGAGAAACACTGTCTAGCAGCATGGTATTTTCCCTGGGCCTAATGTCCTCCACCCTCAGAATACCTCTGATCCCCTTCCTGACCCCAAAAATGCAGGTCTGAATGATGCCCTTTTCACAGTACCTTGACCCCAGYGTCCTGGGTTGACTCGTTTCAGCACAGAGGAATCCTCGTGTGACTCTCTGATGAGGACTAGGGACTGGTTTAGCACATGGGGAGCACTAGACCCTTCAGAAGTAACCATGGACCCCCATCCTGGGGATGCACACCCRTCTCTCCAAACCAACCAGACCCCTTCCAGCATCCCACCACCCCATCCTGCCAGGGCTGAATCCTCCAGCACCACTGCTGGGGTGGCCATGCCACGGAGAGCAGCCCAATGCCAGCAGTTCTCCTGAAGAAGCTGGCACCATGGAAAACATGGAACATGCTGGTGGTGGAGGTGGGGTGGAGGGCTGCCTGCGTCCCCTTCCTGCCGTCCCTGGCTGACCGTATTCTGGCTCTGAGGAGYGCTTGGCTCCACCTTCCGCCCTTCCCTCCCCCGGTGCTAAGCAGCAAAGCCAGCTAGAGACATCCAGCTGGGGTATTAGTAAAAACCAAGCCTCCCTCCAGGAATGGCACTTACTTGAGAGCCTCCCCTTGCTGCGCGCCCCGACACYGCTGGGGCTGGGAGAGAGAACAGGGGGGCTACTGGGATACAAATCACAGCCCTCGCAGGATTTGCCCAGCACACCGGCCAGCAATGTAAGTTTTCCTACCTGAGCTCGCTTGCACACGCACACACTTTTGTTTGTTCTTTTTTCCCCCTACTTTCTCTTACTTTTTTCRTTTTCTCAAGAAAGAGTCTGTGTTGCCCTCTGAAACTAGAGGGATAGCAGCTCTTGCCGTCCACTGGCTTTTTTTCCAGTTAAGCTAGAGGCATGCTTTTCCATCACTTCTTTTTTTTCTTTTTTAAAAATTTCTGTCTTCT
>NW_026623249.1:2451761-2516625 GCF_030028575.1 Malurus melanocephalus | reverse complement strand
TTTTTTTTTAGATTTCTGCATGGGGAGGATAGAGAGGCCTTTATTTTAAGATTTTTTTAGATTTCTGCATGGGGAGGATAGAGAGGCCTTTATTTTAAGAGTGTTTCTTTCTCTGAGGGGGGAACTGCTGCACAGCAGCAGGGACTTTTAGAGGTGACTGCAGACAGAAGGAAAAAGGCGTAGTGTGTGGGACAGGCAACCCAAAGCTATGGCTTGTCTCAAAGTTAAACTTGGTTGTGTTTTTATCTGGGTATATATAGATAAAGATAAAAATACAGACACATGCATGTGAGTATGCATACGCATACACACACACACAGACTGGAGTGTGTGTGGATGAAGTGTAGATGTATTGTAAGCCTTTGGTTTATCAGCTGTGCGAGGAGAATGAGGGCTGAGATGTGCCCACAGAGGCACTTTTTCACAGTTGGGRTCAGGGTCTCTGGGTGTGGATGCCGGGCCTGGGCTGGTTCCCTGCATCCCCCTGGCAGCTGGAATATCAGTCCCTTCTGGCTTATAGATACTGTGCCAGTGCTTCCCTTGCCATGGCTCTCCCCAGACATTTCACTGCATGTTTTCGAAATAAAAGGGCGCTTCCCCACACAGGTTTTGTGGCTCTGCTCTACTTTCCACTCCTCTGTGGGGTGCTGTGCCCAGGCASAATGGTCCAGGTCTCTCTCCTTTCAGGTCCCCAACCCTTCTTATCCCTCTTGTTACAGGCTCTTCTGCACATGTCAGCTCCACACAATTGCAAAGATAGGGAGCAATATTCCAATTAATCAGGGGCCCCAACCCATCCCCACCCCCATTGATCACGGGTTCTGCGGTGTGCATGGCAATTGCTTTGCTTGCGTTTTAATTCAGCAGCCCCTGTCTCGTGGTCAGCTCTTCAGAGACCTTGGAGTACCTTTCAGATTTGGTAGTAGCTTCTCCTTTTCTTTTTACCCCCTTTTCTCCTTTCTTTCCTTTGTTTTTGTCTTCCTCCCTTCATTCCCCAGTGAGAAGAAGAACAGCAAGAAGAAAGAGGGAAGGCTTGAGAGCAASGATGGCTGATGACCAAGACCTTTCAGAGGTAGAGATGAGCCCAGTGGGCTCTGAAGACCACCACTGCCTCTCACCAGGACCCTCCATGGCATCGGACAACTCCCCGCACCTCACTGGTTCTGGGAATGGGGAGATAGGRAAGGTGAAGAAGGAACAGCAAGACTTGGAAGCAGATGATGAMAAGTTCCCGGTGTGTATCCGCGAGGCGGTCAGCCAGGTGCTGAGTGGCTATGACTGGACCCTGGTTCCCATGCCCGTCCGGGTCAATGGAAGTAACAAGAGCAAACCCCACGTCAAGCGGCCCATGAATGCCTTCATGGTCTGGGCACAGGCTGCCCGGAGGAAATTGGCTGACCAGTACCCGCACCTGCACAACGCTGAGCTCAGTAAGACCTTGGGCAAGCTCTGGAGGTAAGACCGAGCGGTGGAGCATGGGGCTGAGGTCTAGAGGTGTCCTCTAGAGGACTGTGTGGTCATGTGGAAGGATGGAGACTTAGCAGGATGGAAGGGGTGTCTCTTGAGGGGACTTCTGTATGGTGAGCCCCCTCACAGGAGGTGCAGTCGTTGACTGGAGCAAGAGTGGTGGTTAGATTTAGTGAAGGCTTCCTCAGCAGAGCTCACCTCTGTCCCAGGCAGTAGCCCTTACCGTGTGTTTCCCATTAGGTTTCCTGGTTGTTGTGATGAGTACACTCATTCTGGTCCTCCCTTGCCTGACTGCTTGGGGAGATGTTGTTTTCTTGGCTCACCCTCCCTGTAGGGTTAAGTTGTGCACTAGCAGTAAACTGGCTGAGCTTAAGACTTAAGAGCGCAGTCACAGGAGGCTGCCTCAAGCCCGTCTGAATCAGATTCCAGCACTAACCAGGCTTCTTTTCTGGGCAGTGTCACAAAGCAAGAGGGAAACCAAGTTACAGCCGAGGAGGAAGGTCATGGGACAGGAGACAGGCAGTCAGAGCCCCACACCCATCCTTCCCAGGATGGTCCCAGTTTTGGCAGGCTGCACAGGTGCAGTGAGATGGACCGGCTAGAAATGGGTGCTGAGGCATAGCAGAAAAGACGAGATCGGCAACAGTCGCAGCCTTAGCAGACTCTCTTGCAACATGCGGGTTCAAACGAGCCCACTCCTCCTTTGCACCTGGAGACATGCCCCCCTTCTCATGAGCACACATACACTTGTCCTTTGCCACTACCAGTTCGTGTGCCCATTTTCATTTTGTCTTTGTGYAGATCCTGGGTCCCTCACGTACCCTCCCCTCCTTCCTCCAGCAGTCCCATGGGCTGCCCTCATTGAGTGTAGCCAGCCCATGAGTGCACAGAGAGCTGTCCCTCGTGCCCCTGTCTGTGCCGCTCCCATCCTGTCTGAACCTCTCTGCCGATAACCCCATCAACCTGTTACAAACACTTTCTGCCACAAGTCCCCAGCACAGTCCCCCTGCCTTGCACAAACCAATGCAAACCAAGGCTCATGCAAACAGCCCTMTGATTCCCTTGTATACTGACGGCATTTCATAGTGGAAGCCCTCAGCCCTGAGTGGACCAAAACACATTTTTTGAAGCAGAAGCTTCAAAACGCACTMTATTGCAGCTGATGATTCAAACTTCCTTGCTTGCAAGGAACCAACCCCTTGGGCATCAGTGTCCCTCTGCTATGTCAGCTTGTTTGCCCTGACGCGTTAGTGTCTAGTGTAACCCCAGTAAAGGGATTTCTTTGGGAAGTCAAAGGCGGAGCATTATTGTGAATGTCTCATCTGATCCTCTTTCCTGCTTGGATCCCCTCTGTCTTCCCTTTACTATGGCACATGCTTTCACCTGGGACTCTGCTGCCAACCTCTGGACTGTGAAGCTGTGCTGAAAAGAGGGTGTGCTTGTGTGTGGGGCACCCAGTCTTTTTGTTCCTGAAATGTTGATATCAAGGTATCATTCCTTTACTGCAAAATATTGCCAGATTTTAGAGCAACAGTGTCTCTCTCCAGGCACCACATTTTCCTTGAAAATAGAACAGAGCAGTGAAACCTGCATAGGTATTGCATTCAGAGCACAGGGAGATATAGCCCCCAGCCCGTGACCACAGTCATGCACCCAACTGCCTCCCAGCTCCAGGACATGGCTCCTGCTGCTGGCCACATGGGACTCAGAGCAGCGGGACACTGCTGGCCACATGGGACTCAGAGCAGCCAGACAACAGTCAAGGTCCTTATGTATTTCTTAGAGCAGCATACAGCCAGGAAGCATGGGTCAGATGAGAAGCTTGTGAGGTCAGGTCTGGGGTTGTTGTATGCTGCTGAGTTTGCCACCTGGGTGCTTTTTTTGAAGATTTCCTCTCCAGTGTCCCTAGTACAGGCTGAGGCTCTCCGAGTCATGCCAGTCCCTACAGAGACCATATAGCCCAGTAAGATGGGTTGTAGGTACAGTCAGTGTCTAGCTACACGCACGTGTCTTTCTGTGAAGTTGGGAGGAAACACCAGACAGAAAACACCAGGGGAAGTGGCCCAAAGGTTATGAGGACAGTAGCCCAAAGCCTTGCCTTCCAGCCATGGTATAGTTGGGCTTCCTCCACTGAGGTTCCCACTGCCTTATCWATACCGTCCCACTGGTATAGCTCCTGGTACACCTCCTGCAAGCAGCCAGGATTTTTTCTGGATGGCTTAGCCTCAAACTTTTGATGAGGGTCCCTGCAAAAGGCCCTGACCCTACCCTTTTACAAAGTGGCCACCCAAATGCTACCGCCATGGCTTGTCACTTTGGAAAATGTTGGCTGTTTTGAGCTTATACAGATAAAGGGCACATTAGGCAGAGGCAAAGGTGGGTGAAAACAAGACAGCCTGCAGATCACCGCTAAACCGAGCATGTCCCATCGGCACTGGTGGGGATGGCAGAGGCTGGGGAATCTTGAGAAGCATATGCAAAATGGGATGCAATGGTCCAAGATTTTCTTTTTAAGCCCGGAATTTGCACTGCCATGTCCTCCACAGGCAACAGCCCTCATTGGAAGGGGCTCCAGGATATGCCCTGACGGCCACGTTACCCGCTTGACCCCAAACATGATACCAGAGGGCTTATGACCCCATYCACTTTCCCCAGTCTGTATCCACTTGGGGTGCGTGCGTGATGGGTGCAGACAACAAATGGGACATACTGAAAAAGAAGGTAGAGCTTTTGTGCTTGATGCTCATAAAATCTGTCCTTGGATGTTTTCCTTCCCCAGGGTGGGACAGGGAGTAGCCCTCAAATGGAGGCTGGCTGCTGGAAATGTCGGCAAGACTCCCAGCCAAAATGCCAGCCAGCACCACCTCCAGGGCTCAAAATAAGGGAGGCATGGGAAGAAGTGGAGGAAGGCTTGGTAGGGAGGAGCAAGAGGCCCCAGTGGAGGGATCTTTGCATGAGAGTGGTAGCACCCCGGGAACTGGTTCGTGCACACAAAATCGAGGGTCATGGATGCATAGGTGGGCTCTGCTCCCAGCCAGCCCCTGCCTTGCATCAGCCCCAGTGCCCAACCCATCACCGCACTGACTGTTTGGCAGCTGAGTCCCAGCCAGGGTCAGGCCTCTGGCTGCTGAACCAGGCACCCGGCATGCAGAACGGTGCAATGCCAGGCAGCAGAAGGCGAGGCTGCAAGAGGAGAACAGGAAGAAGAGCCCTTCTTTCTCCTCCCAGAGCGTGGCGCTGGATGCTTGCCCCTCTCCCCTCGGCTCAGGGGTGAGCATTTGGTGTCGGGCTTGGATAAGCCCCACGAAGGGCTTTGCTCTGTGATCCAYAACTTCTCTGCCCGTGCGAGATTCCTTTGCATTATGGCCTGRTGAGTGTGGGGGGCAGGAGGGGGAGGGCAGGAAGCAAGTGAAATACAAATCCCCCCAAATCTCCTGGCCTTTGCCTGCTCGCACCAGTTTCACTTTGCTAAAGCCGATTTGAATTCTGATCCCAGTGGGAGGGAGCAGGGAGCAGGCAGCGTTGAAGAAAATGCAAAGATGCGGGGAGTGGACCTGCCTCTGTCCTGCTGGTGGCATGGCCTATGGGCTGCTGTCAAGGGGAAAGGACTCGAGTATGGTTCAGAGAGCAGGGATCTGACACCTGCACGGCCTCCAGTGGGTCTGTTTCACACCATCCACAAGATAGATCTTGAAGGCTGAGCTTTGCAGGTTTTGTCTCTATWCTCCATATCCCCTGTTCTGCAAGGATGAGGGTTTTGCCAAGGCAAGGTTGCTCCCGGGCCACAATGCCTACAAGGGCTRGCCCTTGGAGGGCTGTCTGGAGCAGCACAGGCTGAGGGATTAGAGGCCTCTGGGACGTGTGAGCGTGGCATACAGTGGTGGGAGGGAGACAGGAAAGCTGGGGTTGGATTCATGGTGGCTCAGTTGCTTTAATCTCCAGGATTAAGGCAGTGGAGGAATGTGGTGTGTGGCCATGACCTGCTCAGGCTGACTGGAGTGAACCCAGGTCAGCACCATGACGGGCTCCAGCCCATGCCACACGCCTTCTGTCTGCCAGCTGAGGGGATGCACAAGGAGTAGGGGGACAGGGGTGTTTAGGAATCAACCCATTACTTGGTGGTGACCCCTTTGATTACCCACAAGATTTACTTGTGTGTTCCTTGAGCCACACCTCGTCTTTATCTTCTGTTTTTCAGGTCAGTTCGGGCCTTTGTATCTTCCCCAGAACCTAACAGAATTGGCCACATTTTAGTGCTAAGGGCTTTGGGGGTGCCAAGATACTGGCACAGTTCTATCCCTGTGTAGTTCTTTCACTGGGGACAAAAAGGTGTGGACATAACATAAACAGAATTTGTTTCTGCTCTTTGTGAGCCTTGCCGTTCCTAATGGCTGATTAGAGCTCCCAGTCACGAGAAGACTGGACCCTTCTGAGGACACTGGTTTTTGGCTGGAGGCAGGATGACATTGAGTCACAAGAATATTTGAGGAGGAAAATCATAAAATGAAATTGAAGTGCTTCCAGCTGAAACGCTGTGAAAGGCTAGAGCAATGAGTTTGATCTCATCTTCAAGTGCTCTGAGGCTTCCTTCCTGCCTGTGCATTTCACCATTTCCTCAGAGTGTGTTAAACTAAAGCAGCCCATTCTCCGGCAGGAATATGGAGAAGCAGCTTAGATTTCTGCAGTGCCTTTCATCTAGAGACCAAGGCTCATCTACAAAGCTAGCAAAATGGCAGCTAAATATTTTACAACTGCTTGGCCAATTTCAAGAAAGGCTGGTCCTTTGTGCTTCAGCCCTTTGCATTATCCATGCCTGAGGTGAGCAGAAACACTAGGAATAGTAGAATACACTGTTTCTGCCTCTTCCAAATTTTCTTTAATTTCCTTCTAGGATATGTCAAGATTGTTAAAGGTTACTTTATATAGATACTATAGTTATATCGTTTATATAGTATGGAGCCAACATCAAGTGCTGCTACTGATGCTCCATAGAGCCTTAAACTAGAAGAGCCTATAAAAGGGAGAGGTCAATCTGGAACAAACACCATCTGGGGAAGAGCAGGAGACATGGGGCAGGCAGCACTACAGGTAGCAAGGGTGTGCCACCCTACCTTTGCCCAAAGGACAATTCTAGCTGCCCTTACTTTGCCTGAAGTTTTTAAAAGCAGCTCATCCAACCTCATTTACCACAGCTCCAAAAGGCTGCCCTTTGGCAATGCAAGAGAGGGTAAGTTGAACTTAATGAGGTGAGGAGCACCACATAGGTGGGGAAAGGGGACCCAGCACTGGCACCAACCAGTGTCAGGGTTTAATGACTAACAAGAAGAAGGAAAGCATTGCTGTCTCCACTGAAACACTCCAAGTTCTATCTGTTGTTCTGGGAAATACCCTCCATGGGGCAACACCCTGACATTTGGATTTACAGGCTGTGTCCCACAATACTGAGCATAGKTTTTTTTTCTGACGGACCCACTCCTTTCCGTCTTCTCTTCTTTACCACCTTGGTCTCTGCAGGTTGTTGAATGAAAGCGACAAGCGGCCCTTTATCGAAGAGGCAGAGCGGCTGAGGATGCAGCACAAGAAGGACCATCCCGATTACAAGTACCAGCCCCGCCGGCGGAAAAATGGCAAGGCCACGCAGGGCGAGGGTGAAGGCCAGGTAGAGGGGGAGGCTAGTGGGGCTGCTACCATCCAGGCCCACTACAAGAATGCCCACCTGGATCACAGGCACCCCGGTGAAGGGTCGCCCATGTCTGACAGTCATCCAGAACACTCCTCAGGTGAGTCTTGGGTCCCTGTGAATCTATTGACAGGCTACAGCCAAGTCAGAGGGTCAAAAACAAGTCATTGTGATGAAAGCCTTAGTGAGCAAGGGGCTCACACCTTGCTCATGACCCAACAATCTCTGCTGGTGTCAGTAGTACATGGACATGCCTGAGTTTCAGAGGCAYTTGCAATTCTCTGGTCAGGCAACGTATCATTGCATCCTCCCTTTTTTCCACAAGATGATATAAAGAGATTTGGTTTTGGTTATTTCTTTCCCCCTTCACTAAAGCCTTCAGCTAGACAGCTGCTGGCACACTGGGAAGAACAGAGCTGGGTTGTGTATAGAACCAGTCACAAAGCTGTAACTCATCTCTTCTCTCTCTTTCCTCCTCAAAATATTCTTCACATCACAGGTCAGAGCCATGGGCCCCCCACACCTCCTACCACACCTAAGACCGAGCTGCAGGCAGGCAAAGCCGATTCCAAACGAGAAGGGCGTTCCCTAGGGGAAGGGGGAAAGCCACACATTGACTTTGGCAATGTGGACATTGGGGAGATCAGCCATGAGGTGATGTCCAACATGGAGACCTTTGATGTCAATGAATTCGACCAATACCTGCCGCCCAATGGACACGCCGGTCACCCAGGCCACGTCGGGGGCTATGCGGCAGCAGCCGCTGCTGGCTACGGCCTCGGGAGCGCCCTGGCTGCAGCCAGTGGACACTCTGCCTGGATCTCCAAGCAGCATGGAGTCTCCTTGCCCACTGCCACCTCATCGGTGGTGGACTCGAAGGCCCAGGTGAAAACAGAGGGGTCCACCCCTGGAGGCCATTACACTGACCAGCCTTCCACCTCCCAGATAGCTTACACATCCCTG
Source organism: Malurus melanocephalus (assembly GCF_030028575.1). Classification (NCBI taxonomy): domain Eukaryota; kingdom Metazoa; phylum Chordata; class Aves; order Passeriformes; family Maluridae; genus Malurus; species Malurus melanocephalus. Next base: position 2,508,515 of record NW_026623249.1, on the reverse strand, counting down.
AGTCTGCCCCACTATGGCTCAGCCTTCCCCTCCATCTCCAGGCCACAGTTTGACTACCCAGACCACCAGCCCTCAGGACCCTACTACAGCCATTCCACCCAAGCCTCTGGTCTCTACTCTGCCTTCTCCTACATGGGACCTTCCCAACGTCCCCTTTACACTGCCATCTCTGACCCTGCACCCTCCGTGCCACAGTCCCATAGCCCCACACATTGGGAACAGCCCGTGTACACAACTCTCTCCAGACCATAGGGAATGGGGAACAGTGACCGAAGCAGCGACGGAAAGGCTCCAAAGAATCAGCACAGGCAGAAGAGCCTCCGAACTCCAAGGTCACTCAGTGCCATCCAGCCACCAGAACCCACCCAGTATACAGAAGTGCCTTTCTTGATCCCAGCTCTTGCTGGCACACCCACCTAGAGGAAGCTTTATTGTTCTTTCACCCTTTACCAATTTCACACAGGCCACATGACTGGCTTGTGACACCTTATTGGCCTTCTAGATGAGGATTCTAGACATGGAGTGACTGGTCTGTGGTGGGYTTCGTTGTGCACACCCTGGACTGTACGATGAGAGCAACTGTCCTTTCCTTCCCCTCCCCAGCCCACTCCAGGGAGTTTGCAAGTGCTTCCAACAGGGCACAATGGCCAACACTTTGTCACCTGCTGCAGGTGAAGGGCGGCTGCTCATCCTCGGCRGATGTGTCATGGGAGGAGCAGTAGGGAGGATGGCATGGCCACCTTCTTTGCAATCAGTGTCGTGCAGCAGTCCTGCCTAAGATTCACACATGCATGAATCATGAACCCTTTGGAAGACCAACCTACGCTTGCTTCCCTGCCGAATTCCACAGCTGCACCCTAGCTTTTCTTCCCACCTCCTCCCTCCATCCTGTCTCTGTTTAATCCCACACTCTTCTCAGCACGGAGATTTTAAGGCTTGCCTGGACAGTACATGGGATTTGGGAACAGCATTGTCAGTCTTAGCATTATTCATATCACAGCCCATGTGCACATGCATGTTCATGTATGAAGGTGGAGGAGAGGTGGAGAAGAACCAATGAATCATTATGGTGCTATGGGTGAATCTTCCTTTCTTAAAATTACTCTGTATCACTCATTTATGTCAGGCCTTTCAGTCTCTTCTAATCTCTTCAGAATCCCAAACAACCTAAGGAAACTTGGTCCTTGCTCTTCCACATCTGACTCTGCTTGCATGAAACGAAGAGGCACCAACAAAGTCCCTATGCACTTGCCAAAACCCTGAGTTCATTCCAGTGCTCTTTGAGCTCCCACTCCAAACCCAGGCTGAACTCCTTTGTTCATCATGCCTCCCAGTCAGTCAACACCTTCCTCCCATCCATGCTGAGAATGGAAAGATACTACTGTGGCTCTAAGCAAGGTAGATACAGACCCAATCTTGGATGATGAAAGAAGCCAATTTATGTGCAAAGCCATCTTCTTTGCCCTTGGCTTTCAAACTGGAAGCAACCAGCTCTTAGATATCCTCTTTTTACAGCCCAACATCTGCTTGCTTCTCCTTTGTCACCTCCAGGACTGGGGTGGTTTGTGATGCTGGAGAGTGAACTGGCACAAAAATTGCCACGAAAATTTTTGTGGAAAAGACGATTCCTGACAACTGATTGCAGAGGCATGCTGTGGGACTTTCCAGGGTATATTCCAGTCTAGAAAGAGACTTTAAACAAATGTGGACTGTGATGGGTGCTGCTGTATCCCTCTGCTGATATGACTGTCAGATACTCTTCCTGCATCCCTTAGCTACAGATGACTTATCCTTGTGGTGTCTGAAAAGATCATGTAGAATGTTTGCCCCCTGTACGCATGTAACCTCTCCCAGCCCTGTCCCCTTATTTATGCAAGTAGCACCTTCCTCCCCCACTTCCCTTTCCTCAGCCTCTGTGCCATCCTAGCACCATTAACTCTGCATTAAACATATGGAATAATAAACTTAAAAGTTTCATTTTCACATGCCTGGGKTTTTTTTCAACCTCTTCCCTGCAAGTCTCTGTTTTTTCCCCCAGTATATGTATGATGGGTCACACACCATCACAGAGATCCTGTGCACAGCCCTCCTCTGCCTCTCAGAAAGAGGACAAAGGCAGAGTTCTGACTGGCTSTCCAAATTCCTTCACGGAGATGAAGCTAATCTTCTGTTTACACCCCATCTCCAGTAATTTTTTCCATGAGATATGCACTAAMACTCATAGATTCTACTTTTAGCTGAGATACAGCACATGCAATTTAGAGTACTATTTTGAGCATGCTTCACCCAAAAATTTCTTAGTGTGACTGCTAATTCTCTCTAGGATAGAAGTGTGGGGKTTCTTGTCTTGGTTCTGCATAACCAGGCAGCATACCTTCAAAAAAAACTTCCCCACATACACAGATGTGTGTACTTTGGAGACAGCCATTAATTCCTCTGCAAAAACTCAACCCCCCCACCTTCTTACCTTCCACAAGCAAGAACCTAAATACAAACACTCACACAAAGAGTATATTCCAGAACACGTGTATAAACCTTCTTACTTGTTGAAGAAGACATTCAGTGCATAGTCGGGTCCTGGAAGGGAATCTGAACTTGTCTGGAAATAACAATGTGTAGCAGGTATTGYTCTGCTTAAGAACATCTCTCAAGGCCAACAGCAGAATGGTAGGAGCCTAATTAACACAGGCACTCCACAACAATTACAAGTTGATTCCGAAGGGTTTCAGTGCTGGTGCATGGAAGCAGATGCAGTGAGTTTATGTTCATTAAACACTCTATGGGTGAGTAGAGTAAACAGAACATCTAGAAACTGTGGAACATATTCAAAGCTTTTTAAAAGACACAGCACTATATGGATGAAGTTCTGTATAGGGCCAAGAGCATCCACAGCAGGATGAGTTAATGAATCTAATGGTGATGCCAGCTAAAGAGGTCCATGCAAAATAGGAYTGACCATTCATGGAGAGGAGAAGCCTTTACCCCAAATCACAGGCTGTGAGAAAAGCCCACAAGGGAGCTACTGCATTGAAGTAGGAGCAGGGGTGGGGAAGAAGGAAAGCCATGGTGGAGTTAAGAGGTATGAAAGTTGACCACAGGAGTGGAAGAGAGAAATGACACAGCATGGATGAACAGAAGAGTGGGAAAGGAAAGTTCTTAATCTTGCATAAGTGTTCCTCTCCAGCTCTTCAAGAAACAAATTAAGAAAGCGAGTGGGTTGTTGCAACCATTCTTCAGTGGAAGGGGATGCCTCCTCTCATATAGGAAGATTCTCGCAAGTAAGACAGGATTGAGAATGCCTCTGGTAACACAGGGGTTAACTAGTCCTCCTGCAGCCTAGCAGGAGCTGGCCCGGCATCCTTCCCTATCCCTTTAATCGTATCTGATACAGATGCGAGGCTGGGGAGGGGAGTCCGGTAGGGAACAAAGAAGCCATTTAAAAAAAAATAAAAAAAAAGGACAAGAAAACGACCCCGCGCTCTATGGCAGACGCCAAAACGATTGCACAAAGGCACCATTTCAGAGCTGAAATTACACCGCACCAACGTGATTAAAGGATTCCATGCAGGGTGGGGGGAGAAGGCTGAAGGCCACAGTGCTGCAAATTAACCTTTTCTTGGTGAGGATGGCCTGGACCAGGAAGCATTTGTGTTCTTCACAGTCAATCCCCTCCGTGCACCTGCAAACMTCTCCACATCCCCTTTGACCTGTCATTTCACCCAGGGACCCATTCAGCTCTTGCATTGTCACCTCTGAAACCAGCCCCTCCTGTGCACACCAACAGAGGAATGATAGACTGGTGCTTTCACAAGGAGCAATAAGAGAATGACATTCATTGGTTGCATGAGCAAAGTTCCCAGGCAGGTGGGTATAAACTCCCTTTGGGACACGGATGGTCACGTGCAGGCACCAACCACACACACAGCATGGAGAATTCTTATATATAAGCACAAGTTTTAACACAAACCAGTTGGAAAAATTCTTTCTGGACCTACACAAGGAAAAAAATAAAGAGGCAGAAACCATAGACGAGGTGCACCTTCCCCCTTCTTTGCTTTAAAAATAGAAAACAAAACCTCTGAGAGCTCTTTTCAGTTAAGACAATTGAGAAAGATTTGGTGTGTTCTGCCTAAGCTCAGATCTTCCTCAGGCCGAGAAAGAACCTTGAAGCACACAGACCAAGAAATGAAAACTAGGTAGCAGCTGGCTGGAAGCTGTTGCAGACTGAAAGCATCCATCTACCACTTGACTTGAGAACTTTACCTTCCGGCACATCAGAGGTGAGAGTGCAGGTACCTGAAGGGGACAGATGACTGATCTTTCATCACAACACAGACTAAAGGAACATTAGGATTTAGCTACTATTGTGCCACCGTAAGAAGCACCAGGGTATGTGCAAGTGAGATTCTGGTCCATCCCCAGGACCTCTGTTCCCCTGCATGTCAGAGAACAGCTGCACCAGGAGCAAGAGCAATAACCCACACCTGCTGAGCTGGTGGGACTGCAAGTGGCGGCCACGCTTCCGGCTGGGGCAGTGCCACTGAAAGGGGATCCCCACTTCTGATAAGCAGAGAGGGAGCAGGGAAACAATAGGTGATTTGATGAGAGCTGCTCTACGATACTCCTGAGAAGCCCCAGAGTCAGCACTGGCCAAAGAGGAAATTGGGGGTTTCCACAGCAACCTGTTCAGGGCACAAAGGCCCAACTGTCTGGGGAGAAGCAGTGGAGGTGTCTCAGCACTCCCATATTAAGAAGGGACAGCAGTGGAAGGCTGGAGTCTTTCTGAAGCCAAAGTACCTGCCAGAGCATTTCTGTACAGCACAAGTTTAATTGGGTATCAGTCCTGTAGGCAGGGAGGAGCAGTGCTAGAGGAGGGAGTTACAGCAGACTTTAGCCTAGATAAAAGACAAGGCCTTCAACAGGGCGAAAAAGCTGAAAAAACAGCATTGCACTGGGCTCCCTAATCTTACTAATATAGTCCATGATACAGAGAGTAAAAAACAATACCCACACTAGTAACACAGCTAAGAAGGCATCTCTTGGGCATGTAGAACTGAGATCAAAAAGAAAGTCAGAGGGGAAAACATCCCAAATACATTTAATTTAATATAGGGAGATTAAGAATTTATTTACACAAATACTAACCAAAATAAAAAACACCCCTGGAAAAAACAAAAACAATGGTTGGAATCTGATCAGTCTGTGATAATCAACTCATCCACACCCCAATCTTCATAGCTCCCATCTGGAAGGTAACGCCGGATGATTATGGGGATCTTGCGTGCTCTGAAGGGAAGAGAGAGTTGAACAGAAATGTCAGAATCTCCACTGTATCACTTCAGCAGGCAATGGAAGTGTAGTGCTTGGTGCCTTCAACAAACTCATCAGATTTAAATGTGAGCTGTGTAGCACCAGTGATTTGATATTATATAGCAAAGCTCCAACAACCTTCTGTCATTTGCGGGTGCAAAGCACTCAGCACCCTTAGACTAGGAACACAAAGACCTCTCAGACCTCTGCTGCTATTGTGGACTGAATCCATTAAGAGACAACACCAAGCAGATCTAATACTGATATTGGGGGAAAAATATAAATCAAACGACTTGAAGAACAAATCCACTTTCCGTTTGATGAAAGTTCTCTCCCCTCATGATGTTAAAAAAAGTGGCAGAATTCTGAGAACCTCCAGGGCAAACTGGTATTTACAGAGAAATTTGCACCCTGAGAGCATCAGTTACATTTTAAGGATACATGGGACAGTGAGTATTCAGGTACTAAAAACTGTTACAGCCAGGGTGGAGCACAGCACCTGCTTACAGAGCTTCCAATTAGAGAGCAAGAAAATGTTGAACACAATTTAACTTCATGAAAGTAGATTTAAGTCAGCAAAGCATAATCAGACATTCTGGATTCTAACCAGGGCATCAAGTTTCAACTATATCAGACTTGAAAAGTAACACAATTTCTTTACATCCAGGGACGTTTTTCCAGTAGAAAAGCAACTCCCTGATGCCAAGAATTACACCTGAATCTTGGCACAGAACAGGATGCACCACCCTGACTTACTTTCCAGAGCTCATACTCAGGCAGTGACCAGAAAAAACTCAGTCTGAGCCTGGAGATCTAACAGGAATATGATTTAAGGAGCTTCTGGCAATAGCAAAGGGAGCTGTAATAGATATAAAATCTGCAAGAGCAGCTTCAGTGCATTGAGAAACTGGCAGAGCAGACAATGGAGACCTAATCAGAAATGGAGTCCAGCTGCTTGAATGATACCTGCATGTGACCTAGACTGCAGACAAACTGTAGGATAGCAGGGAGCTCTGCTGTGGAAAGGTGGGCCTGCAAGTGGCCATGCAAAAGCTGCCTCTGCTACAGTCAGAAAGGATTTATTTACCTTTCTGTATGCAGGTGGAAAGCACAAGACCAGCATGCAAGGGTGCAGGAAATAAGCATTCTCACCAGCCTGATTCTTATTTAAATTTTTACCAACACTTCATTTGAACACAGGTCTGTTCAGATGGCTGCTTCAAAACAATTCCATTTGGGGAACTAAATTGATTCCAGAAAGATGAGGACCTTGGGTTCCCATCATAGAAATAAAGAACACTGTGAAGAAGAAGAGGTCCAGAGCACTCCTAATTACCAGTATTTGCAGGAGCAACTWGGATGGGAGAGAACAGCTGTGGAGAAACTCCAAGGTGAAAAAAGGAGAAGGCAATTCTAGTGCTCACTGTTATTGAGGTAACACAAGGTTATCTTAGAATAAACTGTTAAATGCTGGGATGAGGAGAGGACTGCTGGCTTTATGGAAATCAGCACAAAATCTGTGACTTACTTGAGTTCTTTCATGGCAATCAGCAAGGGGTCTGTCTCTCCTTCCAGTTCCACCATCACAGGGGCACACATCCTAGGAAGAGCATAAACAACCACTTGAGCAAACACAGAGAGAAGAGGGACAGCTAAACACCTGCTTACCTGTGTCACCTCTACAACAGCCAATAAAATAGGAGGGTGGGACACCTTCCTGGCAAAACTGATTTGCTCTGTTGTGCACTCAAGAAGAAAATTCCCCCAGATGGTTATAGACCAAACTTTTACTTCAATGTTCTTCTTGTCCCACCCCTCAAGCTCTGCTAACTGCTCATACTCAAGGACTGGTCAAATCCACACACTCCTAGTCGCCCTCTGCTGTACTTAAACATGAAGAGTGGTTCTAAAATTAATCCAACAAAAAGGGTGGAACTGCTGTAAAATGAGCAGGCCGCCTACAACTCCAATACATCTCTTACATTCTGACTTGCTCACAGCTTCCAGGCCTTGATCTGGGGAAGAGAGGGGCGGGATTTACAATGCATTTTACCTCTAGGAATAAAATATTAATCATTTTGCAAGGGACTGTGAYGACACCTATCCACTGGACAATGGTGGCAGAGAAAGCTCACATTATGTGAGCCATAGGGGCTGCTGCTGCTCTGGGKTCAGCACCAAAGCCAGAAGAAGCAGGTGCCAGAGTGTTTTGGATTAAAGCCCTGGTATGGGCCCATCTCGTCTCCCCCCATTTTTCTTGCCTTTCACCCACTGAAAGAACATACACAAAGCAGCTTCACAGGCTGTGCAAAGAACAGCTTGGCTGCCTGTGAGCTTCTAAATGATGCACAAGAAAGGCCTCATTTTGAGGGTGGATATAACCAAGATGAAACTCAAACAGTTGCCACTGTCAAATAATCTCACTCAAAAGACATTTTTCAAAAAGCACAAAATGTTTTGATATTTATTATTAAAATAAGTCCAAAAAGGCAATTGGATTAATAGCAGCCAACTTTGATAGTACTTAAACTAACTTCTAAATGTTTTTATTTGTTATAGATAAGGTCTTATTACTGCAAATACTTAAAAAAACTTACAGCTTCCCACAAGGCAACTGCACTTAAATTAGATTTCAGGTTGGTTTCTTCACTCCCAATTCCTACCCTGTGTATCAACTGAAGCTTTTTTGAAGCACCTCTCCCTCCAAACTAGCTTTTACAAGCCAACTATGAACTTTCCAGTCCATACTGTCTCTTTTAGGAAAGACAAAAACCACAACTGGTTTGTCCCATTCCCCAGTAATTTTGCCTGTGATGTAGGAAAATTCATTGTGGCTACTAAATGCTTCCTCTTTATGCACAAGTAGCACAGTTTCAGGCAAGGAGCAACTAAGAGCCACACACTTCTGTGCACCACTGTTGACCAAAGGGGTGCCATGCAARCTCAGCAATCAGACAAAGGATCTAGGATATTTGGGAATTTTTAAGAGAAGAGGAAAGCATTTTTTAGCGTAAAGGGAAGTGCAGTTGGCACTGCTGGGGAAACAGTGGGCAATACTCACGCTATCTGGAGGGCACGAGTGCCCAGGACTCTGGCTCGCTCGTACTTGGTCATGTAGGGGGTCGTGATCCGCTTCTGGTTTGCCTGCTGCCGCTCTCCCGAGGGCAGAATCTCCACGTTCTCCTGTCCCTCCTGGTGAAAACAGACCCGCGTCGCTGCGCAGCCGCACCCACCACCGAGGCCCTGAGGTGTCGAGGGAGCCCGAGGACTCCCCAGCCCCAGCAGCTTCCCAGCCAGGCTGCGATACGACCCTGCGGCGCCGGCAGAGCCTGCCCAGACCGGCCAGAGCGGCGGCCCGCGGGGCACCCACCTCCTCCGCGTTCTCCAGGTCCTCCAGGCCCTCATCCTCCTCCACATCGTCGAAGTCATCCCCGTCAAAACTGTGGGCGACACACGCGCGTTGTACTTGGAGCCGGGTCGCCCTCCCCCCGGCCCGCCCCACCGCTGAGAGGCGAGGCGCGACACGCCGCCGCCTCCCGTTCCTCCCCCGGCCACCCCGCTCTCACTTGTCCTCGTTGTCAGACATGTTGCCGGCCCGGCGCCCTCTGACCCGCACTTCCGGGAGCCACTTCCGGCTGTTTCGGAGCGTTACCGGAAGTTCTCCCGCGCCGTTGCCGTGGCGACCGCCGCCGCTTCCCTGCCCCTCCGCTTCCGGTCCCGTCCTGTCACCGCCCGTCGCGATGGAGCCGGCGGGAGCCCCGGACGGCGGCAGGGACTCGGCCGCGGGCAGGCCGGCCCGTTACAGCCCAGGCACCCGGGAGCTGTTGAGAGGTAACGGTGGAGCGGGGCCGGGGCCTGGCCCGACTGCTCGGGGCGCTGGAGTCCGGGCTGCCGTGCCTCGCCCCGAAGTGGAGCGCCCCACCGCGGTCCAACAACCGTGCGGGCCCGTCGCTGGTTCGCCGCCCCGCCTGCTGTCTCCCAAACCCTCATCTTCCCTCTCGGGTTGGGGCTGTGAGCGGAGGTGGCCCCAGGGCGGSTTCTCCAGCCCGCCTCTGCTGCCTCTTCACCGACACGTCGTATTTTTCAGCGATGATGGAGGASTTGCAGCTGACGCATTCCCAGAAGCGATATCTCATGGACTTTGTGAAACGTGAGTGAGGCCCCCTGGCCCTCCTGCCCGCTGCTGTGTTATGGTGAGAAGCTTTTGCATCTTGGCTTGAGACAGGGCCRTTCGCCTACAACCTGCTTGGATGGGCAGTTGCTTTAAAACAGCAGCATAGCACCTGACACATTGGGACAAACGGGGCAAGGTGTCCCCACGGGTCATACAGGAAACAAAGGGCAACAGTGTGACTTGAACCATAGTTTGTCTCATGCCCAATGGCCTGGGTGAGAGATCTGTGGCACTTTGTGATGCTACTATGGATCATTAGGTGGATCTGCTGACAATGGCCCAGAGCTATCCATCCAGAGTCCCCTGTGTCTGATTTGCTGTTTTCTTTGATTCATTCCCCAGGAGGAGATGCCTTACCCCTTCAGAGATTTCCCCCATCCAGCAAACAGCCAGCACCTGCTTCCTACCTGCCAGCCTGTCAGCCACGCAAGCTTCCAGCTAGACCACTTCTCCGACCTGCCAAGGTCTGCCAGGCAGGAGATGCCTACACCCGAGAGAAATTCAAGCCCCAGCCCATGCGTAAGTCAGCAAACACTGCTAATAAATACATGGTGATGCCTGGACCCTCTCTTCTCCTTCTGTCCATCCCCTGCCTACAATCTCAGAAGTGGTATTTGCTCCATGTCCTCACAGTCACAGTCTTCAAAGATGCTTTAGAAATGGATCCCTGAGGGAACATCTACTGTAAGTGCTTGCTGACTTCTGCCCGCCGGCTCAGAAGGTGACAGGTGATAGGGACTGCACTGTCCTTAAGTAAGAGTGGAGCACTACATGATTTTCTAGCACATAGATGTGAACCAGACCTCTGATGTTGGTTTGGTGGGCTCTGTGCAACTGTGTGGTGCTTGCACACAGCCCAGGGATGGACTGACATTAATCTAACACTTCCTCTGGCATGCTTAGCAGGGAACCAGTGTGATCAGGCTGCTCCATGAAGAGACATGCTGATAATAATTTTTTTTCCTTTGGCATTCACAGGAGATTTGGAAAAAGAGAAGAGAAGACTTCAAAACATCTTAGCAACAGGGAAAGATGAGGTGGAGGACAAGATGGAGCAGGTGTTTGTTCAGAAAAAGGAAGATGAGATAGCTGAGCATGACCGGTTTGAAGAATGTACGTCTTTATGTCCCCAGGAGGCAGGCAGGCAGGAAGCCTGGGAACCCAGCTCCCTCCAAGGGCTGGGGTGGCAGGCTGTGTTGCCAGTAACCTGAAGCCCATTACAGGAGGAAGCACAAAGCCCAGTTTCCAAGAAAAAGGACTTGCTGCTGTGATGCTGTGATCCAGCCACCCTCACAGAGCTTATATTGCTGCAGTTTGCTGGTGGATAGTTCTGTGGGTTGCCCACATAAAATACACCCTGCTGGTGGGGAAATAGCCTAGGGATGTGCAGGGATACCTGGGAAGCAATCTCAGGTACTGTTGGTCCTTTTCCCAGCAAGCATGACTCAATATAGACTAGGTCACTTGACAGCCGGACCATGATTGGTCCTGTTTCATTCCAGGATCACGAGAGTTATACTAGCAAAGCTTATATGTTGAGCACATTTTCAGCAGTGAAAGACTTTGGCCTGCAGAATAATCTGGGRTAGCAAAACCCTGCCTAATACCTCTCTGTGATTGAATCTAAAACGTTGCCAGCCAGGGCAGCACAAAGATTGTCAATGCTAGAATAATGTGTACAGAGGGGGTGCTCCCTGCTACAGGGAGCCAGTGCAGCTGGCTTCCCATATGCTTGGTAGTCTCCAACACTTGTTGCAAGCTGAGTGTTGTCCTTGACACATCTGTGACAGGATTTGGATCAGCTGGCTGTAGTCTGTGGTGCAAAGAAGCAGCTGATGATCCATGCCTGGTCTTGGATGGTTGTGGTCACTGGGGGATGCGTGTCAACTAATGAACTTCAAGAGCAAGTTCTGTCTCCACCCACACACTGGTTAAATTGCCCACAAGAGAATTGTCTGTACAAAGAAAACTAGAAAACTGCTGTTCCTGGGAGTCAAGGAGTGGTAAGAAGTTGGGCAGAAGGTACATTTCCCACTATGTAAAGGACTGCTGAGCTATTGTGATGACATGTTGAGCAAGATGAGTGTTACAGCAGATAATCATCCTTTCCCTGGCGGGAAATTTRGGATTCAGATATAGACAGAAACATGTTTTCTTGCCTTTTGGCTGCATGCTGTTTCCACAGTTCTTTCTCTTATCCATCAGTGATGAATGAAATTCAGGAGAGGAGGGAATTCCTGGCAGAGATGGAAGCTCTAGGACAGGGCAAGGAGTATGAAGGGATTATCCTCACTGAAATCTCACAGGTATGCAAAGGCCTTGGCTGTACAGTGCATGGAGGCAATTCGGTGTGTCACAGATCATAAAGCAGAGTTTTCTCTGATATCTGAGCAGGGAAGGGGGCATAGAGCTGCTTCCCTTCATGGCACAGCTCAGGTGTGATTTTGGGGAATGGTGGATAGAGATTTTTCAGCTTTCTTTCTGCCTTTGCATGTAACTTAATCAGGGAAATAGAACTTTTGTTCTTAAGATTGGCAAAAGAAGAAAAAAAAAAGCTGCTAGCTTYCTCCCTGCTCAGCTCTCCCCCTTTGTACTTTGCAGAAAATGCATGAGATGGAGATCATTGACAAGAAGAGAAGTGAGGAAATGAGAAAGATCATGACAAAAGACTTCCCTGGTGGGAACAAATCCAATCTCGACGACTAGGCCAAGGGCAAAACACAAGTGCAATTTGTTCCCAGCTCTTCTTCCCAGACTCGGCATCAGAGACTGGTGTGTGTCGTTTTCAAAGAGGGGGCAGCACCATCTGTTGCTTGAAACTAGAAGGCAGGACCAATTGGTACATTAACAGCAACAGAAGTTGTAAAATCCTTCCCACATGCTRGATCCCTTCTCACTCAATAACATTAAAGACATGAAAACACATAGCAACGGCTGCCAAACCAGGACAATGCAGAGCCTTCTTTTGCCAGTGCAGTGCCTCAGAGTACAGCAATCCATCCACAGAAATGTCATTTGTTCCCATCGACCCAGAGGTGGAGGATTCTCATGACAGCACGATGGTAACACATGCTGCCAACCCACACCTGTAACCTGCTTGCTCCTGGCCCCGTGACTCCAGGAATGTCTCTGAAGATGCAGCTGTGTGGCYTTGCACAATCACGAGCCCCTGGCATAGCTACAGGTCACTGCAACTGTGACCTGCAGCATCAGCAAACCTCTGGTGGCAGCCCCATTGGGCAGGGGCTCAGAACACAGCTGTGCTGTGCAGGGACAGGGGATTTCAGCCCAGTGCCTGCTGCTCCTTGCTGTGGGCTTGCTGTGATTTTTTGGTTTCTAAAAGCATGGRATGCAGAATAGGCACTGTCTTCCCGCAAAGCCTGGAAATGGCTGTTTGCTCACCTCATCCTTACCTGCACCTCTGTCCTCCAGCAGCCTGAAGCATGATGCCCAAGTTTCCCTGTGTAAATTCCAGCATAAAGTCCAGTTTCCAATTTCCTTAAGGTCCCATCCTCTGCTTTTTAGCAATACTCAGCCACTTTCCAAAAACAGGCAGCTCTGGCCCTGGGATAGCACGAGTGCACAAAGGAATCAGAAACCTAATCCACAATAATTTTTTTAATCCAATGTTTCTTTTATTTTTGTTCAGGTGAATGGAAGTCATGGAGTTAGTACAATATAATTTACAAATCAAACTTCTGACTGGGCRCAGGGCCAAGGGGTGTCAGGCTGCAGCGATCCCAATGGCCTTTGGCAACAGTGATGTGACAACAGGCTCTAAAGCAGATTTGTTTCTCCTTGGAGAAGAGTTGTGCTTTGGAATCTCCCCCCCACTACCACTGCTCCTCCTCAGCCTGCTGGGTRTGGCAAGGGTGATATGGCATTACTGGTGCAGGGCTGAGCTGGCCAACTCCCAACCACGGGGGCCACACTGGGATTGAGGAGGGGCTCAGGTCCCTCTGGTTTTGGGAAATGAGGATCCCTCTCCAGAATGCTRCACCAGCCACCTTGCAAGGCACTGCTCCGAGAGCATTTTGGCTAAAGCCTATTGGGTTTTTAGAAGAGACTGCAGCAGATGGCTCAGGGCTGGTTATGTCTAATTTGCTAATGAGAAGATAAGATGAACAGCTGACCAACCAAACATTGATGAAACTCTAATCCAGACTGATCCAATAATTCAATAAATAACTTGTCTCTTGGAAGAGAAGGCAGGAAACAAAAATGGAAGGAAGAAGGGATAGYTGGAAGAACACTGCCCCCCCATTCCCTCCTCCAATGTACACACACACACGACAAATAAAATAAGGAGTTTAAAGTTTTAGGATGGGTTTGAATTAATCTAGTAAAGGAGGTGTAAAAATAACCAGTCACATCTGACCACTTTTAAAGTATATGTAGATAAAGCTGGGTAAAGATCAGATGTGACCACGCCTCTCTCCCCTGCCGTTTAAGGGTGGCACTAGTGAGCAGGGACAGAAGCTTAGTGCCCCTTGCTGGCACTGAATCAGTCTTCAGCTTTTCTGCCCTTGCCTGGAAAAGGAACARTTTCTCTCTCCCTAGGCAGGCAGCAAAGTCAGCGGTGTTTAGCAGCAGTGGGGTTCCTGAGTAGGGCACATGAGCTACATCCTAGCAGCTGTAYGCTGTCCCCTTGGGTCCTCTCTGCCTTGTGACGAAGCCCACCCTGCCCTGGAACTAGAGGAAGGGGACAGCTCAAAATAAATAGGGCACCAGCTGTTTTTCTGGCGATGGCTCTAGAGCCTCGTGATGCAGAAGTATTTTCTTAACCTTTTAGTTTAGGCCCATAAAACCCAAAGAATCCTGATTCTAATGTCAGTTTTCTCCTGAAGTTAAAAATGGGACAGAAATGGGACAAGAGCGAGCAGGCAGGGAGGGACAGGAAGGCCTAGTCCCCTCCTGGCAGAAGTCAGAGGCACGTGGAACTGTCACAGTTAGAGTGGGAGAAGGGACAGGGTGCAGTTAGTGCAAGTTTTCCCACAAATACGGAACTCCTTTGCTCATTCTCAGTTAATGACAAGAGCACACAATGGGGTAATGAACCTGAAAAGCAGATCCATCTTCTCCCCGCCTTGTTAACAAGGCTTCATGGAGGGGACAGTCATGGCCCCCCACAGCCTCAGGAAGGGGAGGGCTTTGGTCATTCTCACCCACTCTGGRCTGAGGGCTGGCATCTCCCTGGGGTGGCAGCTCTGGTGCCTGGGGAGGAAGCAGGGGGAGAGGCGAGCCAGGGCCAGGGAAAGRTGAGTCGGGGTTCCCTCCACTCTTAGTGTTCCTCTGCTCTAGCTTTTCTCCTTGGATGACTTGCTCTTGGAGTCATGCTTGTTGCCCAGCAGCTTAAGCACCTTCATGGCCTTGAATTTGCCTTTCTTCTTGTTCTCGGTCTCCGTCTCCTTGTGAAATTCTGGGGTTGCAAAAGGAGGTTGTTACTGTGGGATGTCAGTAGTTGTATAGACACACTCATGAAAACAGACAAGGGTGAGAGTCATGAATCAAAGCCCTCCACTGTATCAAAGCCCTGCACAATTTCTCTCTCTCACACAGGGGTGTGCAGCACAACTGTGCCTCTAACTTTATTGGCCCTAAAGGAAAGTCTCCCCAGTCCACCTAGAATAGATTAAATCTCTCCTGCACACAATTTCACTAATGCTCGTGCTGCCCCTTACTGGGGTCAGCAGCCAAAACATCATTCCAAAAAGCTTCCCATTTGTTTCTTACCTTTTCCTTTAATCATGGCTTCCAACATTTTATCCTCCTCTTCTTCTCTGAAAGAAAGAATGGGAAAGAATTCAGCCCTGAAAACAGCTGCTGTATTGTTTAAGGCTAGAGAGCCTCCTACTTAGAAGTCACAGAGGAGCAGATCCATCACTGTCTTGTGAGCATTTGCTACCAGCAGGATAAATCCCACATGCTGCACATGCTGTCCTGTCTTTCCCACACAAAGCATTCAAGGAGACAAGGATTGGGAAGCCTGGAAAAGACATTAGCAACATGGACATCTTAGGACACCCCCACAAGGTGCTCATGCAACACTGAGTCAGACGGGCTGTGCTTTTCCTTTCTCCCCCAGCCCACCCCACTCCTCACTCACCTCTGCCGGTCCTCGTCCAGGCAGTTCACAATGGCGTTCCTCTGCTCAATGATGGTCACCAGCTCCTGCATCAGCACCTTCTCTCTCCCTCGGTCCTCGTTGGTCCAGTCCTTCTCTACTCAGCCAAACCCCAAGGAAGGACAGGCAATTACATGTCTGAAGGATCTCCAGCACAATCCCTTCCACTCTGCCATGCTGAAGGGCTGGTTGGGCTAGCAGTGCTTGGGGACAGAGCCCTGCATGTGGCATTCCATGGGGACAAAAGGAGCAGGTCCCTGCAGAAGGCTGGAACATGTATTGAGAGGGCACACAGCCTCTAGAGCCAGCTGATTGCACTGGCATCCCTACAGATCTGCCTCTCTTCACCCGAGATCCATCTACAGAGAGGGCAGATGATGCCCAGGGGAAAAATGATCCTTGAGGGTCCATCCCAACTCAGGATATTCTATGATTCTATGAAAAAAGGGGTAAGCACACCCAGAGCAGTGCTTTACCTGGCTTGTTGAGGAGGCACCGCAATTCATACTCCACGTCTGACTGTCGCTGCTCTAGGTTCTGCTGCTTGAAGCTGCAAGAGAAGGGGGAACTGTTGGGAAGCACTGCAAGGCTCCAAAGATGGGGAACATCATCCCAAAGTACAGGGTGAGCTTGGAAAGAACTATCAAGATGCTGATCTTGTTCTGTATAGCCAGGGAGCCAAGGACCAGTAAGGACCAGGCCTGACTGCTCAAGGCCTTCCTGCAGGAGATGCTGCAGAGGCTCTGGTGACACGCTAAGGGACAATTCTGAATGTATCTGGACAGACTGGTCTCCTTGCCCTTACTTCCTCCCTTTTCTAGGCAAAGGAGGCCGTGTCAGGATCTTCCCTGGAGGCACAATTTCAGGATGGCTGAGAATGGGCTCCCCATGAGAGTGTCAGTGCCTCTCCACATGCCTGCACACACTTACATGTAGATGAGCTCCGACTCATGGCGCACCAGCATGTGCTTCTCATGGATGAGTTTGAACCAGTCCACAAGCAGGCTGTCCTCAGGGCTGTCTGCCAAGCAAAGGGATAATTCAGAGCCATTCCCAGCCCTGGTGGATTCCATCACCCTGCAGCAGGCTGGGTTCTACCAAGATAGGGGAAGGGCACTGGGCTAGAGCAAACCCAACCTCAGCCTGTTTCTGAGTTCCAGAGAGACCCTCTCTTTTCTCCCACCTGTTTCCATTCTAGGGATGTCTCCATGTTCAGGGTATGGTTGTGACCAATCTTGGAGACCAGCACAGCTTTTTGTGCTCTTCCAACCCCATTATCRGCAGGGAGGAAGTCGCTATTTCTATCTCCTTGGCTGGAGAGAGGGCAGCCCTAGGGTCTGTCCTGTCCAACACCCACTGACAGCCTACCCCYCTTACCATTCTCAGCACTGCGAAGTTTTTCCTCCAAGGCCACCCCACGGTGTTCCAGCTCATCCAGCTGATGCTCAATGGCATCCATCTCCCCATAGATGTCTTCCTCAGGGATGTACTGATCTGTCTGCACCTGCCAAACCATAAATCAGAGACCTTCATTATCCCCAGACTCCAGTTTCYAGGGGTAACCCAAAGGTTGATCAACACTAACAAGGGCAGCGGGACAACAGAATATTCCATCTAAGTGTGGATCTGAAATCCCCACTCTACTCTGGAGCAAAGGTAGACCACGGTGTAGCCTACACAGCCTCTTCCCCAGCTACAGCTGCCTGCTGCACTCCCTGCCCACACATGCATCAGTAGGGTGCCTGCAGACTGCTACAGCCCTGGGGGATAGCACAGAGCTGGCTTTTCCTCCTTGCTCCYGAGGGCCCTTTTACCTTGCGTTTGATGAGTGGGAAGCCGTGGCCTGGTGCAGGAGGACGCACAGGCTTGGAGCCCTTGGGAGGTTTCTTTGCTGAGGGGGAGGCTGCAGGTGATGGCTTCCGATTGAAGGGGTTCTCTTTGCAGGAAGACTGGAGAGTGTAGATGAAAGCAGAYACGTGAGCAGGCAGGGAAGGGAAGAGATCCCAACAGCTGGGAATAAGCAGACAGGGTAACCCTAGGGTTTGACCTGCCCCACAGCCTCCTAAAGGAGGAACACAGCACTCAATTCCACAAGCACCTAGTCAAAAAAACAGCTGTGCTCCTATTTGACATCAATTCCCCAGCTTCTTTGTCGCTAAAATATTTTCCTTCATGGTTCCCTTTCTATTCACTCAGACTACATGACATCTTGCCTCTTCTCTAGCACATGGGGTAGGCAGAGTACAAAGCAGAGCCATCATTTAATACAGGCCTGAAGCTTGCTTTCAGGGGGTCACACATCAAACCTTCCAAAGGGGCAAGCCTGGACTCACAATCCCCCTGCGACTGAGAGATGGATGGGGAAGAAAAGCCCTGTGACCTGCATGGGAAGAAGGTCATCATCTCACCTTCAGCTGTGTTTTGGGTGAGGAAGATGTCTTGGGGTTCCCAGCACTCCCATCTGAAGCCAAGAGGATGGGTGTAGGGCTAGCCCCAACTGGAGGCTTGGGCGGCAGCCGGCTGGTGCTGGTCTTTAGGCTGCCAGTGGAGATGCTCCTGCTGGCATGCAGGGTGCTGGGCTGTGTCTCACCACTGAAGCTGGCCAGCTCACTGGAGGAGGAGAAGGAGGAGTTGATGGAGAGGCTGGCTGGGACAGCAGGGCTTTCACTGGAGGAGATGCTGACCAGAGGCACATCAGTGCTGGAAATCTTGGCAGTTGTTGGCATGTGCACAGTGGGCTCAGAGGAGCTTTTAGGCACTGAGGCCTCATCGGTGTCTCCCAGCACCTTGGCGGGACTCTCAGAGTTAATGCTCTCGAGGCTGAGGGCTGGAGATGGGGTGGAGGACGATGGCTCTGAGTGTGACAACCTGGAGATGGGGTGGTTGGCTGCAAGGCAAAGGAAGAGCTCAGGGAGGAATGAAGGGACTGCCAGGAGAGAAGGGGAGGGCGACATACATGGCAGACAGRGTCAGCACAGAATTTTGCCTGCAAATGTCTGCTCCAGTGGGTAGAGAGGATATGGCTAATGCAACCATCACTGCATAAAGGCCTGGCCTGCCAGGGTTGATGCAGAGACACTGGGAAGGGGCAATCTCCAAGGGATTGTACAGGGGCTACAAAGGCAGAAGGGATAAAGGGAGGAAGCTCACCTAGTGGGGATGCATTGGGGGCTCGTGGAGCTGGCCGCTTCTTTGTCTTTGGACTACTGGTGGGAGTGATGCCGTACCAGGGGTGGAGAGGCTTGGCAAGAGTCTCACTCTGCTCCTGTTCAGGCGTGCTCTTTTGTGCGTCAGCATTCTCCACTTCCTCTTCATCCTCTTCCTCAAAGGGGTTGTACGGTTTAGCCTCTGTGGCATCAGACCTGCTCTCTTCACTCCTGGCTTTCTCCACCTCCTCCCCATCCTCCTCCCCTGAAGTCCTACTTGGAGTCTCATGGCTGTTGCCTGGGGGCGGAGGGGGAGCTGGCTTCTTCTTGGGCTCTGCTTGCACTAAGGCCATCCATGGTGGGTCCTTGGCTTTTACAACAGCTCCACCACTGGTGGAAGAGAAAGACAAAATGAGGTGGCAGAGACAAGGTGGGGTGGCGAGGCACTGGAGAGGGACTTAGCCCTTGGAGGAARGGGCGGATGGAGCGGGATGTCTCCCACGCAGAAGCAGCTTTCTCATCCAAGGATGGCCCTAGGCTTCCCCACACTGTCTCACTCTCTGTGGGTTAACCTATGGGCCTTAGGGAAGCACAGCCAGCCTGACTTGCCTGCTGAGCCCAGTGTTTTGGTGTCTGAATATTACAGCCTCCATCTGCTAAGCAGTGGTAAAGGCTGAGTTTTACGGGCATAGCTGGTCTTCCCTCCCTGACAACTTTCCCAGCACAAACCTTCACAAAGCAGACAAGTGTCTCCTTTGCAGCACCCACAAGCAAGGCCATTTCAGAAGGCATTTGGCAATCTGCATGTGCCACARAAACACCTTTCTGAAGCTCTCAACTCTCTGCTGACAGTGGATGAGCACTGACAGCCTGACCATGCTGGGCTAGTACCTCTTAGAAAAGGGATCTGGTCAAAGCCTACAGCCTCTTAAGAGCAGGATGGTGAGAGATGGAGGTGGTAGAGAAGACCACAGCTGTGCTATCGCCATAGCTCCACCTTGCTATGGAGTTTTCAGGTGATCRGCAAACACAGGGACATACCGATCAGAGGAGCAAGGTCTCCCTCGACGTTTTGGGACAGGGGGGCTGGGTTCAGGTACCCGACCTAGAAGACACAGGGTCAGACTGTCACAACACCAAAAGGACATGAAGAGGTTAAACTAACATGAGGCACCTCTTAGATAYCTTCCCCCAGGAAGGTGGCTGTTCCCACTCTCTGAAGACCTCATGGTATTTCTCCCACTGTCGATGCAGCCAGCTAACCCCAAACATCCCCTCTGCCTTTTTCTGCCCACTTCACCCTGGGAGCTGCACCTGGAGAACTGACACGCCCCTCTGTCCCCACACCTGCAAACTCCTCTAGCTCTACCATCTTCCCTCCACACTGGCAGCAACCTCTGGAGAGCTCTGAAGCAATACAAGGGAGCAGACAGGCAGGAAAACGAGTACTGCTCTCCTTGCTATGGGGATGGCTGGAGATTGCTRGCAATCAAAGGCCCGGTGCCTGAGCCCAAGATGTATTCAGAGGTGGAAGAGTGTCAGTCTGTGGACAAGGAAGGGAACTCATCCAACCTGTAGCCAACCACTTTGGCCACTGAGGGTGTAGAGGGTAACCCCTATCACCACAGTGCTCTCTTACCATTCATCATGCTGGGCCCACATTCGCTGCCCTCACCCTGCAGAGTGGACCTGGGCCGGGGGACAGGGTGGGATGTTGGAGGGGAGAGGGCRGATGCATCGGTGACCTTCCTTGGGGCAGGAGTGGGACGTGAGTCTCTGAGTCGTCCATCCATCGAGCTGGTTTTGTCCTGGGTGAGCCCTGCAGGCTTGCTGGGGATTGGAGGCCTGGGGGGTGTTTGGGAGACAGGTATCCTGCTGCCTGTGTGAGCAGGGGGCGTCACTGTGTCTGCTTTGTTGGCTGTGCTGTCCTTCTCCGCTGGGCCAGGGAGGCCCTCTGAAGGCACAGGGGTCTCTGCCATGCTCTCCTGGGAGTCACCATCATCCTTCCCCACCTCTGCTCCTGCAGGGATGGCGTCCTCTCCCATGCTGTCAGCCCCAGTCTCAGTTCTTAGCTCTGGTGACTGTCTGTCTGGGCTGGGCCTCCTCTCTGCCTTCCCACTCATGGCCAGTTTACCACGATGCTGTGTGCAGACAAAAGTCCCTGCCTCTGACCCAAGCTTGTATGACCCTGGGAGCAGCGTGCTGGAGCATTCCTTACACCTGCAACAAGAAGAGAGGGCCCCATGAGATTGGGAATGCCATCCTGCCCTTCACGGAAGGCAACACACCTGGAASTGTGTCCCCCTTGCAGGGACATGGAGTTAGTTCCACTCCAGCTAAAATCCTACAGTGCTCTTGAAGAGGTCATTTGGGAAAGAAAAGACAGACAAATGTCATCAGGCCACTGTAGGAACCCATGGCAGGTTCACAACTSATAACTCAAATACTACGTGCATTCGGGTTCTTCCTTCATCTCAGGAAGGATTTAATAGATGAGGAAGGGTGACAGTACGGGAATATGGTGTGGTTTCCAGACTTGAAATGGGGAGAGGGATCAACCATTCACAGACATGAAACAGCAAATATCAACTCGAATTAGGGAGCAACTGGTTCAGAACTTGCACAGGGAGGCTACAGGCTGCCTTGTGGGGCCCAAGGGTCCAGGCAGGTTAAAAAACTGTCAGACACACACCCTTCCAACTCTRATTATTAAATAAAATTACATCAATTCCAACTCAGGAAATTACTACATGGGAGGCTTCCAGAATATTCAGGAAAAGAAGCACATGAGCCTGGCCTGGTCTCATGTTCAGCCTCACAAATGCTGCCTATGGCACCCAGCTGGACCAAAGCATTTGGCTGGAAGGACAAGGGAATTATGCAGTAGCACCGTCCTTAAACTCTGCCTTGCCTATTGGAATTGGGCTAATAGCTTCTCTGTCCTTYGCTGTCTGCCACGTCTCCTTGGATCATCCACTCTTCCCCCTCTGAATGAGCCTCTGAAGGCTTCCCAATGAAGCCCTCCAGGTGCAAGTGTGATACAAAGCACTGGCAATGAAGTCAGTCCTTCTCTACSTGGGAAAGGAGGTGGATAGCATACATGAAAGACAGCCAAGGGCAAGGGGCTGATCAAGCACTACCATGAAAAGCTTGTTCACTCTTGTCTGAATACCTCCTGCTTGCAGCAGTTGGCTGCCTGTCACTGCCAGCAGATAATTTTGGCAAGGAGTTCTGCTCTGGGCTTCCAGTTGACTGGGATTTCCTTTGAAATGGAGAGTAAAAGTGTGAGGGCATAGGGACTCTAGACAGAAGAGGTATGATGAAATGTGGAGGTGGAAAGCTTGGACAAGGGGAGGAAGGAGTTTGCTTTGGGTTGATCTCCATCAGCCCATGGGAACCACTGCCACAAGACATTTCTGACCAAACACTGACCATGAATCAGCACAGAAAAAAAAAACCAAACAAACAAACAAACAAAAAAAAAACCCACAAAAAAAAAAACCAACCAAACTAAACAGAAAAAAAAGACAAAGAAAGAATAAGGAGGCAAAACATTTGAGACAAAATTACAGGATCTCCCTGCTCAGTCTGAAGGGCCAAGAGCTGTGCCACTGTAGATATGGCACCTCTCCTATTCTTGGCCCATGAGGACAGGGGGAATGCTACACCTGCACTCCAAAAMTCCTGCTTTTGTACCAGTTTCAGAAGAGAAGCCTGATGTACCACAGCTCAGCTCCCCTCCTGCAATGCTGTTTCTATGGCATATCCCCAACTGGCTTAGGCAGGTGAATAAAACCTCCCTCATATCTTCCCTCTGTCCTCAGAGGCCAACTCTTATCCTATGGCCCATGGGYGAGATCTCATTCCTTCGTCATCAGAGCAGGGAAAGCAAAGTC
The DNA here is from genome assembly GCF_030028575.1 of Malurus melanocephalus. Taxonomy (NCBI): domain Eukaryota; kingdom Metazoa; phylum Chordata; class Aves; order Passeriformes; family Maluridae; genus Malurus; species Malurus melanocephalus. The sequence continues at coordinate 2,485,865 of NW_026623249.1, read as the reverse complement.
AAATGATTACACAGGTGCTGCAGGTAAGGACCTGCACTCAGGGAGTAACCACAGAGCTGCTGACGTGTAAATTTTCATTCCTCAGTTTGTCAGAGAGTCTGCAGCTCTCCACATGCTCCCTGAGAACTCAGCACCACCCAGGCTGCATGGAATCCTGTATATCCAGTTGAGGATGTGGAGTGTAGGTGGAAAGAGGTCTGTAGAATGATGTCATGGCTCTTCTCCTTCTCACTGGAAGGAGAAGARGGGGGGTGGTCCTGGGTAGGCAGTGTTAAAGAGGCAGAGCATCCTTGCTTRTGGAGGTGGGAGAAGCTCAAGAGGCTGGAATCTCAAGGAAGGGAAATGGGAAAGCACTAGCCAGCAAGGGAGACAGGGAGTAGGGCAGGAATGAAGCACAGGGACACAAGGGGCTAGTCAGACCTCTGGGACAGGGGGCTGGCAGGCAAATGGAACATCTTCATTATCACTTCAAGCACTGCTGTTCATGTTCCATGTGCCGAGGGACACAGACATACAAAGGTGGGGTGCAGCTGGCCCCCATCTGCCGAGGACAGAGGCCACCCCACCAGGCCTGGCCAGGACATACCTGAAGCACTGGCGGTGGTAGAGCTTGCCCTCAGCCAGATAGCGCTGCACCAGGTGGACGTGCTGCTGGCAGGCGGCGCAGGTGCTGCTGAGCGTGCTGTGCTGGGACCGCTCCGGGGGCTCCGAGGGGGCATCATCCTGGGACACAACACACAGGCAGCTCAGGATGGGGGCCATGAACTGCTCCCCACACCATGGATTCTCCAGAGCAGCTGCTCTCTGTGCAAGACTCATCGCTGAAAGCTGATGGCACAGCTCAGGGGCTGACTTCAGGGGCTGACAATGCACAGAACAGCTGCCCTCAAGCGCAAGCACAGGCAGGCTGCCTCTTCCCAAATTAGAAGGGCCACTCCATCTACAGTTTTGGGCAAACCCAAAGTTACCTCTATCTACAACTGACGGGCTGTGGAAGGGATTGATTCATACCCCATGCACCAGGGTCCTGCAAGACCCAACCCWGACAATTGCTAAAACCTGAAATTAAAGCCATCTTTTATGCCCTTCTAGTTCCACATTAAAGGGTTATTCCCACATAGGAAGGAGAGTGTTTGTACCTGGRGTGGTTCAACGAATTGTACAGCACCAATCTGCCCAACCTCTTGCCTGCCATGAACAAATTATAGTTCACAGACTCACAGAGAGAAATCACTCTCTCAGCTGGATGTCACAAGGAACCAAAATCCCAAACACCACTCACACCCAAAATAAACAGGCAGCCTCCTGCAGAGACCCATGGCTCTGTGACAGGCTTTTTCCCATCTCCTCACCCGCAGTGCAGGGGGTACCACTGCCTCAGGCTGGCTTTGAATTAAGAAATTGGGTACCTGTGGTRCTGAAGGACTCTCAACTGCAGCCACGGGCGTCTTGTGGGACAGCAGAGGAGGTGAGGAGACATCAATCRTGTGCTTCATAGGTGGAGGGACGCTGGCTAGAGGCAGGAAGGAAGGAGGATCAGGCATGGAGAGCAGTGGTGACTCACACCACCCATGTGCGGGAAGGGGAGGGGAAAAAAATAAAATCATCCAGCCTTGTGACATAGGATGAGACCTGCTGCTCCAAACACTTCAGTGCTTATTTTAGGTGGAAGAGACAAACACAATCTAATAATGGGTCAGCTGTGAGGCTGCCAGAAAGCCTGGCCTGCTGTGGATCCCCTTCTGTGGCCCAGGGTTACCAGCCTCCCACTGTGATTTTATTTACTCATCCAATGCTACTTGGCTTCTTTGTAATTGACTTTCTAAGCAACAATCAAAGCCCAGGGCAGCTGGGGTAGCTGCTGAAGTATTGTGATCCACTGGGCCCCAAGGCTTCCAGGCTGTCAGCAGGTCTGTGAAGCATCTCTTGCTCTTAGGGCTGGAACCCACACACCAGTTCCCAGCGGGATTCCTTGGCTGGTAGACCAGCATCCTGGAGACGCATATACAAGTGGAAGAGATTTATCTGATATTGTGGCTACAGAGTGGAACAGAGGAGGCCTGGAGCCCTCATCTCTGCCCAGCCAAAGGCTGCCCAGGAAGAACAGACTCAGAGCACTCGGTTCAGGTTGCAGGTGTAGGGACAGATGAACTGATTTGAAACACTACACCCTGGCTCCACTCCCTCTACCCTCCAGCCATTTTATATGTACCTATGTGACAAAAATCAGCTGTGGTAGGTTTCTCCTATTTTAGTGGGTTAGAGCAGAACACAAAAGAGTCTGATGAGCACCAGGGGTGGTGGCCCAACCCAAGTTGGCAAGAATGCAGCACAGAGGGAGGAGAAAGGCGTTCCTTTTTCCACAGCCTGAGCTGTTACATCATTCCCCATCTCTGTGAAACCTCGCCCGAATGCACTCTCTCTTCCAGGCCTTCCTCAGGGGCACCAGCAAGATACAGGAGAGGTGGGTACTACCTGCTCTTCTCCTTCCCCAGAAACACACACAGCTCCCACTTGCCACAGGGAGGAGGAAGCACAAGGTGACACTGGCTTTCCTGTACTTAAACAGGGGCAAACTGGAAGCCAGAAGGGTGGGAGGACACTCACCTTGGCTGGGGTTGTTGAAATGGTTGTAGTACTGAGACACATAAGTCATGATGCTGAGGCAGTCAGGGACTTTCATGGAGACCATATCATTGGGATCTAGCAGAGCTGGAATGCCCAGCTCCCGCTCTGCCAATTCAAAGGCCTGCAGGAACAGCAGAGAGTCATTAAGGAAAGAAAACTGATGCTTTATGAAAAATAACAGAAATATCAAATTGGAAGGACSCCAGGGAAGGTTAAATAGTGAGCCTGTGGCTTCCCTGATGGACACAGGCTTCCAGACATGCTGCTTGAGTAGAAAAGTAACAACAGAAGCAAGGCTCCCTTCAAGTTTTCACTGGAAAAAAAACGCAGTGTTTTTTCAACTCACGGGGACACCAGCAGTGCCCTCACACAAGAGCCTGGCAGAGCCTTGGCTGGCAGCACAGAGGACTGAGGGCTGGCAGATACTTCCAGTGACAAGGAGCTCTACTGAGCAGTGTTCCTGGCTCACCCCACAGAAACACTGACTGCCCATCCTTTCATGCTCCGGGATGCCACACCTTCCCCTCCCACAATCAACAGAGCCATCCTRGCTCAAAATCCAGCACCCTGCCATGCACAAGCCAGTACTTTCAGTACTTTTCTGTGTCTCAGCAAGCAGAAACAAGGACATTGTGATAAGAACAACACCGCTCCTCCAACTGCATACACAGCGACCCAAAGGGAAGGAATGGAGGAGGAAAAGAGCTGTTTGAGAGTTTCCCACTTAGCAGTGTATGTGGATTGCTGTCTAAACWCTGGCCATCCTTCTGCTGAGCTAAGGGCAGTGTACCCACATTRATCTCTCAGGGAGTAGGGTGCAATACTATGGCAGGGACTAAAGAGAAGTAAGCCAGGAGGAGATGAGAGTGGTTTGGGCACTGAATGGTAAGGTACCAGGYGCACACGTAAAGGTACCAGGTGTGGGTAAAGACTGAAGGTGCCTAGTCTCTGGGGCATGAGTTTCTGTGCAGGGTGTGAAATCTGAAGAAAAGGAATGGAGAAATAAAAGAAAATGGATATTTGCAGTAACTAGGGGTGTAAAAATGCCTCCTGTGGACATCCCACTCTGCTCAGCCTTGCTTTAAGTCAGTTGTCTGGACTGAGTCTTGCTGAACACAAGGCTGCCAGCAGCAAGGAGTGAGGACAGACCCCACCTTGGAGGTCTCTAATAGGACAAGTTAACCATTGTGTGGGTCTTGAATGCTAATGACTGAAAGGSGCCAACTGGTCCCGGAAAGGACACGCCAGGACACAGCTGGAGAGCCCTAATCCTGTAAATCACAAATCACAGAATCATAGAATGGATGGGGTTGAAAGAGACCTCAGAGATCATCTAGTCCAACCCCCTGCCAAAACAGGTTCACCCAAAGCAGGTGACACAAAATCACATCCCGTTGGGTTTTGAGTATCTCCAAAGCAAGAGATTCCACTTCCTCTCTGTCAGCCACTGTTCCAGTGCTCTGTCAGCCTCATAGTAAAAAATGCTTTTCTGCATATTCAGCTGAGGAATTTCTGTATTTCAYTTTGTACCTGTTGCCACTTCTCCTGGTGCTGGGCACCACCAAAAGGACTCTGGCCTCATCCTCTTGACATCCACCCTTAAAATGTTTCTATGTAGCTCATCTTGGGAAGGTGATGAGCTGTGCCTTTCCACAGACTATCACATGAGGCCTGCAGCAATTTGATCTTTCTTTCACTAAAAAAAAAAAAAGCAGGGCTATTGCTGCTCTGTCCTACAACCAGCCCTTGGGGCTGGGCACCTCTCTATTCCCCACTGCCTGTTTCTGCTACTGGCTCCAGCTGTCCCAAGCAGGAAGGGAACATTGCAGACCAGGGTCTAGCATGACCTTCCTCTCTGCTTATGCCTGAAGTAAAACTAGCTTCCTGCTTCCATTGTCTTAAAATCTGGAATAACTGAGGTCAAGAAGATGTTGCACCATTTAAATCTTCACCTGAGATGTTGTCTTGGCAACTGTTAGAATAACCAGGCTGGAAGCTGATATCTTAGATTCCCTTGTTTCCAGAGAATCTYCAGCTTGTTACTTAGAAACATAGACCTTTCTTACACCCTCAGCACTGTCACAAATTCCTCCCACGCAACATGACCTCAATCATTCTCACATCACTTCTTCCTTCTGTGCATTGCAGAATGGGGACTTACCAAGCGATTATTCTCATAGACGTCATCCTTGGAGAGAGAATCAAAGTCTCTGAAATGAGAAAGCACAAAATAGCCACATGAGGTGCAGAGGAAAAGGGCCCCTATGCCATCACAACCAGATTCCAGGACAGTCAACCTTACAACAAATCAACACATAGATAAACAAAACCTTGGCAAACCAGATTTCAGGTTGCAAGAAGACAAGGAAACCAAAGGGAAAGTGCAATTAAAAGAAGAAAACAAGTCCCAAATGGGTGGTGACCAGGAAACTAAAATGTTATTTTTATCTCTTGTTACCTGCTTCTGCCCTTGGGATTAAAAGCTGCAGAAATACCAGGGCCTCGTTTCAATTAGCACCACACACTGCTGCACCAAAGAGTGCACATTATCCCAAACCTGCCTTTCCAAGTCCACTGGCACATGAGTGCAGGATGAGGATACAGATCCCTCAACTCAAGAGAAAGAAGGTGGCTACAGATACAGCTCAGGTGGCTCTACAAGAATCCTTAGACAAACCTTCCTGCATCACCCCAAAGAATTTGGGGTGACACAGAAGACCTTAACCTATTTCCATCCTTGCTTTCCGCCAAACATTCACAGTGCACAACAAACCATTCTTGGCTGCAATCTTGGGAGCTGAATGCAAGGTGCTCAGRGCACAGAGTGGAACCGCAGCAGTCTCCAGCCCAGGGAATTCACTTGCTCCAACCTATTTCACTCTTTCCCCTGGAGCCCTCTGGGGGGGTCAACCTGGCCACAGGGACTGATTAGCTGCCTTTAACAGGGGAGCAGAGGGCAGAAAGTTAAAGCAGTCTGCAGGCTTTCAGCAGAAGGGGAGAAACCCAGGAAGGAATTAGTTGTGGCTTTTGCATGTGTGCGTGGGTATAATGTGTGTAACAGCATCACGCTGCACTGCTTACAGCCCCTTCCTGCCAAGGATTTCAGTTTCACTACCAAAAAATCCCTRGTGCAGCAGCTTGGTCTGTCTGCTAGCTGGATTCACAGGGAGCACGGAGTCCAGAGAGGTCTAGGGTCAAGTGAGCCACCCCAACCGACCACAAAGAGGTGCCAAAGCCTGGGAGACTGACAAAGAAGGACAGTTCAGATGAGAGAGRGGAATGCATTCCCCACCCCCAAGGTGGCATGCACGAACTAGATGAGATGGCAAATCCTCAGCCACACACCTGTGGAGAGGGGCTACAGGAACCTCCTTCCTCCATCCCCTTTTGGATTTTATGACCTTTTCCTGTTACACCGACGCAACCCATCCTGGCGCCACATGGCAGGGCAGCCAGCCCCTTCTTGAAGWGCCTCACGCAGCCTTCCCAAAGCTGCAGAGGAAGTCCATGATAAGCTCAGGAAGATTTTCCCAGCTTGCCTGCACCACAATAAAATCACACTTCCTCTGTTCAAAAGCAAGAGGCTGCTGGTGCCATTTCCTCATGGACGTACGAAGCTGCAGCCGCTCGCTACTGCGGGAGCAAATGCAGCAGACACGCAGAAAGGTGGGCTGGATGTTTAGTTCTATCACCCTCCTGAAAGTCTGCATGAATATAAGTACAGAGCTCAGACTGTCAAAACACCACAACTTTTCCTTTTACACATGCTGGTGAGCAAAGGCTGCAGCCTTTGCTTTGATGTCAAAACCACTGCCGTTTTTGTAATTATAACTAGTCGCCACTGGGAAATGTTTTTTTCCCTAAGTGTGTTTTGGTTTTGCCTAGAGAAGTCCTTTAACCTCACAGGTTTGGGGTTTTTTTTTTCCTTTTAAAGAAAATGCCAACTTGGAACACAGGAGAAGCAATGACAGCAAAGTTGTATATCAACTRCCCTCTAAACATTCATGACCTTCATTTTGAATGCCTTCACTTTCAGGATATGGGAGTGGTGTAGCTGGAAGCTTGAAGATTCCTTGGTGGGCTGGGCGAGTATTTTCTGACAGACAAAAYATCATGTCCATTCCACTCTGCCCCAGCAAACAAAAGCTGTTYTAGTAAACCAAGGCAACTCTATCAGGGAAAGCAGATGCCAGCAGAGAAGCGTGAAGCCCAAGAGGTAACAAGGGGTTACCAAGCAGCAAAGGAATASAAGATTCTTTTCCACTAATGTAGTATTGCAGACTCTCAGCTTTACCCGAGATGTTGAAGTCCATCAGTACAAGGCCCCAGGGATCAGTTTATTCAGTTCCTCTCCACTGCATTTTCCAGCTCCCTTTCTGAACAAGTCAAGCAGGACCACACTGACCTGCATCGCTCCTGACATAAGCACTCCCATATGCCATTTGGTCACGTGGCATCCTTGTGGTTCCAGGCACGTTCCAGGTGCCAATGCRAAAGGAGTGTGGCCTCTCAGGCATGAGGAAAAATCACTCCAGACACACCCCTTTTCCCTCTATAAACTGTCTCCACTGCAGAGAGCCCAGAACTTGCCATCTCGCAATTCTGTGACATGTGCTGCATGTCACTTTATTTCCTTGCCCTGATCTCAGCAGTCTTTCATCCAGCCCTGCTCAGGCTCCTCTCCTGACAACATACCCATCTGAGGGATTGGATATAAGAACAGGCAAGACTCTGGCTATCCCAAGCTGAACAACTGTCTTGACTCAGCAAACCCCAGTGTTGTACCATATCCTGGAGTAATATTTCTATGCAAATAACATCAACATCCCAAGCACTTACCTAATTAGATACATGCAGAGCCACTAAGCACTGCAGGGTTTAGGGCAGCTGCCAGGCAGCAGATCCAGGGAAGGGGGAAGGGTGTGCCGTGCAGCTAAAACCAGAGCAAATTCCTGGATTCCTCAAATATAAAYCATGAGCACTTTACGGCAGTGCCATATAATAAGCCATTCAGCTTTCCAGGTCTTGTCAGGGAAATGCAGGCAGTACATGGGCAGGAACAAACAAGATTTGTGATCTTGCCTGTAACTGAACCCACGGCTCTAGGGACAAAAAACAGCTTTTCTAAAACAGCTCCCATCTCCCATTTTCTTCAAGCGTCCATCTCTCTCAGCACTCAAAAGGCATGTGCCATACTCCTTTATTCTTCTCACCCCGGAATGCCATGATCCTTCCCTGAGCTCCAGGGAAGGAGTACAGCTTGGGATGCTGAAAGATGCTCTTTGCTTCACTAAGCTGCAGCAAATGCCTTGTAAACACTAATTTCATGCTTCAGATTTCTAGAGCACTGAGCAAACAAACTCATTAATCCCCACAGTCCACTGTCAAATTGGTCTGGATGTTGGCAGCTTAACTGACAAGGGAAGAGAAAAGATTAAATGTCTCTTCTCCAGATCACACAGCCAGCAGTGCAGACAGAGGCTAAATCCCATTTCCATTTCCCTGACTGGGACAGCAAAGCAACAAAACCAAGTGAAGTGCCTACAACGTGGCATCAGGGATTTCAATTTCATGGTTCAGTACACAGGTCCTACAGGTATGCACCTAATTTTTGGTGGTCACTTCAAGACMCCTTTAGCTGGATTCAGTAGACACTGAGAAGTCCCAGTCTACTTCTGTCAAACAGCCCAAATGTATAGAGTTTCCAAGAGCTCTGCAGAAGCTGCTCCAAAGCTCTCCAGGGCAACAACCCTCCAATGCCATTTGCCTTATCCTGAAGTGATTGTGTTCAAACCAGGGGTCACATGGAAAACTGTCCACAGTCTCACTTACCCATATGGTCTTTTATGACAGCCTCTTCCTCTGTGTCCCCTGCCAGCACAGCAGCACCAAGGGGGTGCACCCAGGCAGGGTCAGAAAACTGGGACACACTGACAGCCACAACAGCAATGCCCAGGGGATCAGGGGGGCAGAGGAGTGGTGTCACACAGGTAGAGAAAAGAGCTTCAGCTCAGCTCTCATATGGATGTGCGCGTTCGTCCCCTCTGTGATCCCAGGCGAAGTCAGCAGGAAGCAACTGCGTGCAGAGGAACTCCAGCCTTTGGGGAGCAGCACAGCTGTCTCGTGTGGGCCAGGAGAGCCCCGCATAAAGGATGACCACACAGGCTCAGAAATGCACTCACAGATTCCCTGCCAAGTTCCATTACTGGACTGACTGAAAGTACTTTATAAGAAAAGAAGGGCAACCACTTTTCCTCTGCCGTCAGGAGATTTACTGCTTCTGATCCAATCTTCCCACTTCCAAATCGGGACAAGCTGAAGAAGCTGGAATCAGATGAAGTGATGCTACTTTCCTGACGGCCGTCTGAAAATCCTTCTACAATATACCATGTCCTTGTAAGGCCCTGGGCTTTGTCTCTACAATGCAGCTCGTGCAGAGGACCTGTGAAGCATGTAGTTAGGACATCTGCCAGGAGCAGATTTAAGCCCACTGACAATTTAAGAGCAGCAGTCTCTGCTTAATGGGATGGTAAATATGGTTAATGGGAAACCATTGGGTGGTTTTAGTGATGTTTATCATAAGCTTTTGCTGAACCTCTGCTTTTCAGTTCCCAGTTACTGTGCCATTTACAAAGAAAAAATAATAATTGCAAGTGTTCCTCTCCTTAGTTTGCCTCTTTCCATCCACCAGCCTTGAAACTGGGAGCATCTTCACAGGCTCTGTKCTAGCTAATCAGAGTGAGCCATACCATCCAAGACCTGCAGGACACAAGACCACACAGCTCCCTCAAGACCCAGAGTGATGCAAAGACACCTTATGTCTTGGCCTTCAGTCATTAAAGAACACTGTGCGGAGGGGTTTGGGACAACCACCTGAAACACAGCGGGCAGCAGTTTGTTTTCCAGCCTACCTGTTCAGCTTCWGCTTGTGAGGACACAGGCCTGTTTTACTCTCTCACAGACACCACAGCTCCCCAGCAGAGTCACAGTCAATCCTCTACCTGACAGAAGTTGCTGTCATGGCAAAAGGCCTTTCTGAGGCCAGGTCAGGAAAGAGAATTTGGTCAATCCGGACAACCTCAGAAGAAGAACCAGCAGTCCCAGAGCAGAACGTGACAGGGGACGCATCACCTTCAGCAGCTTTACCAGCAGGCAAAAGAGCACATACATGCCAGAGGCACAGGGAGGTGGGGTGATGCCTACCCGCACTGCAAGGGCTACCAAGGATTAGAGCAGATGGGAGYTGGATTCCCAGCGCCGGGGCACACAGGGTTACAGCGGCAGGTCGGGGCAGATTCCTTTCAGAAGCTCAGCCAGTTTCTCCAGCCTGACACTGCACCCCCAAGCAATCCCAAACTCACTGTCTGCCTCCTGAAACTCACATTCCACCTCAGAGACACCCAAGCTGGGGGAGGCTAGAGAGGCTCGATACCCCTGCCAGCATTTGCTCCTGCTTCYAGTGTGGCACCCACAGAAAACAAGCTAGAAGCAAATGCATGCAGCAACCTGGACCAGGCCTCTACACATTTCAGAGTGGCTGCCTCTAGCAGCTGGGAATGTCCCTGTGCAGGCAGGCCTCTGGCCCTCCTGAAGTGTGAAGGCTCACCTCTCGCTGAGGCAAAACACCCTCACTCCCAGATGCCAATACCGTGTCTCCTCTCTGATAGGGACCACTCCCATTTGGGTGTACAGACCTAGTTCACCTCAAGGCTCTCCCCAGCCGTAAATCACACGACTTCTTCAACCCTGACCTTGAGAGGTTTGCAGGACCAGGTCAGAAGGTCATTTGCTGAAACACAGAATGATAGAATRGTTTGGCTTGGAAGGGACCTGAAAGATCATCTGGTACCAGCCCTGCTGTCACAGGCAGGGACAACCTAGACCAGGTTGCTCAGAGCCCCATCCAACCTGGCCTTGAGCACTGCMTGGGAATACAGAATTCTTCATCTCCAGTACCCAACTATTTCTCGACAGCATCTTCCTCAGCACATACCAGCACATCAGCACAACAGAGACATATGCACTCTCAGAGCCCCTCAAGCCCATGCTCAGGGAGCTGCCCTGCCAGCCAGCCTGAAGCCATTTCCCCTGGCACCTCCATCCCCCACAGCGCCCTGTGAGCTCCCCGGGATCGCGGCTAGGCTGTACGGGCAGCCCAASCCCTCCAGAAAGGGGGGGTCCCAGCGGTCCCGCGCCCCAAACCTCCGCGCCCTCYGCTCCTTCTGCCACCAGCGCCCGCGGGCGGCAGCCGGGCCCCGTGGCGCCCCGTCCGAGCGGCGGGCAGAGCGCGGCCTGCACTCACAGGAGGTCGGGCCGGTGGCGGTGCAGGATGGCGCAGAAGGCTAGTCCGTCGCGGAAGGAGGTGCTGAGGTCGCGGATCTCCACGCCGCGGTATCCCTCGCACTGCCGGCGGCACCAGGCTTGCAGGGCGCCGCGCGGACCCGACATCGGGGCGGCCGCTCCCACCGACGCCGCCGCCGCCAGCCCGGGGCCGGGCGGGGCCTCCCGGGGCGGGGCTCTGAGGGGCGGGGCCCGGGCACGCCACGGAAGCTCCCGGGCTCCGCGGGGAGCAGGGCGGGMTGCTGGGGAGAGCACCCTGTCCGAGCTCGGGTAAAGAGTTGGGCCTGAATGCAATTTAAATTCAATTCGATTAAAAACCACTTGGCAACCTAACTTCTGGATCCTCCTCAGGCTTTGAGAGAGGCTGCTCCAGGCAGAAGTTCTGAGCAGTCCTAGGGATTTAAGCCGTGGCAGTGGAGTACTTGTGAGACGGAGGTGGCTCCCAGGCTAGGCTCAGGGCCAGAAGAGCTTTGAAGATCAAGACACTTAGAGGCACAGGCAGGGTTTCACAGGAAGCCCTGGAAGAAGCGGAGGAAGAGTGTGATACAATCTCAGGAACCCACAACATCGAGGCAATGAATTGTCACAAGAGTTGRTGTGCACACTCAGAGTGATGGTTTGACAAGCAAGGGAAGCACATTATTAAAGGCTACTTTATTTGGCTTAGCATTCTTTTCACCTCCAACAGCTACTTCAGGGGAAGACCAGACCATCTCACTGATGTTGAGCTTATTGCTGCCAGTTCCAAATCTGTAAGAGTCCATTCTCTCCAGTTATTTTGTAAGGGCTCTACACACCTTCCTTCACTCAGATTTCAGGCGTAGAACTCTCTTTCTTCTATTCCACTGTTTCATTCTATTACTCTATGGTCCCAGCACTGTAACATGCAAAAAATAAATTCTCCAATTAGTTTGTGCCATCTCCCTACTGTGAGCGCCCAAGACAAACTGCCRTGTAAATCACAAGAAAAACTACTCTGTAGCAAAAAGAACGGAAATTAAACATTGTGTCCCACGTGTAATAAATGAGTTGGCTACTCAGCACCCTCCAGATCTGCCGACAGCGTCTTCCTGAGGTATCCTAAGGGACAGCAGGATGAGGGCTGTTTTCTTGACTCTTCCAGGTTCCACGATTATATTCAGCCCCTTCACAGCTGTAGGTCAGAGACACAGAACACATGACCGTGCACTGTGGGTCCCTCTGACAAAACCATTTGGTCCAGAATCACTCCCCCCTCATCAAACCCTGCTGCGGCAGGCGAGGCTCAAGCTCTAACCACCCCCACCTCCCCCGGAGCGCCGTCCCAGCACCAGCAGAGCTCTGTTGATGCTGCTGAACACCCTGCATTCCTCTAGCTTCAAGCAGTGCCAGGCACCACAGCTCGCTGAGCCCATCTTTCCACCCAGTGAGAGCTGCAAGCTCCTCCTGGCTTCGTTCCACCAAGTGCCAGTCCYGCTCAGTTAACCTTCGGCAGTCCCTCAGAGAAGGCGTGGAGCCAGGGACAGCAGTGGATGGTCTCTGCATCCTCTGGAAGCTGCTCTGGCAGATGGAAACAAACCAGCAGCATATTCACATACCTGAGAACAGCCTGTAAGCACTAGAGTGTTTCAGATTATACACAAATGCATTAGAAGTCTAATTCCAACATGCCAAGCAGATTGTAAACAAACCAAATCCCAGTAACACACTGGATTCCTTTGCTATGCTATGAACTACAATTGATCATGGAGATATCTGCCAGGGGTTCTCTTGTTACATATCACATCCATTTGAGCACATGTGCAGGCAAAGATTTAGGCTTTGGTTAATAAGAAAGTAGGACAGTTGCTGTTGACAGCTGTGCTTACTGTGTTGTTGTTGGAAAATATACAGAAGGAAAAATGCCAGCTCTAAAATCAAAAAAGAGCAGATTCTGCTTAGTATGAACACRGCTTCCCACAGGCTGCTGCAATGCAGTGGCATCTCAGTCCTTTAATTTCTTAGTGATATGGCTGCCTCAAACCCTCCATTACTGGAGGCAGTGAGGTCCTAGCATCCATAACACTAAGAGCAGCAGCTAGAAGGCCAACACGGCCCTTTTAATCTGTGTTGCCTGTACCCTGCCTGCCTGGGTTGCTTGACTTCGTGATGGGAAACAGTTTACTTCTGAGCAGTATCTAGGACACTCCAGAGTCTAGGAAACCTGACTCTCATTCAAATACAGCATATAATCCAACAAAGGCTAATTATTCCCTATGTCTAAACAGAATTACACACAAAGCCAAACTGGACTGCTAGGACCCCTCTCTCAGTGGAAAGGAATGAGAGGGAGAGGTACAAAGAGGCAGACAGTGAATCTGACACAAGCTTTCTATTACACATGCAGGTTTTCATCTTGCACCTGTTTCTACCCCTTARACACCAAACTATTTAAAGATGGTGAAACGGAGAGAGGGTGTGGAAGGATGCAATTCATTCTTTGCATTCTCCTCCCCAGTACTTGCAGGTCCTTGATTCCCTTTTATGTGACTGATTTTCAACATTTTTCCCCCCCTTTCAAGGCACTGCAAGTTTGCGGCTGTAGGGATAGGAAAATTTGCATTTAAACAGTTTAAATAAATTAAAGACCCTCAGGGAGTTTTCCAGAGAAAGTGAACTCAATTAAATTAAGGGCCAGGTCTCAGGCATCACTTTTGCTGAAATAAACACAACCTGCAGCAAACACATCTCATCAGATGACCAGTTAATATTGGTTCAATGTTTACAAAAATTCTCCCCTCTCTTTTAAAAACATGATCATCCAATTTGGAGCATTTCTACTTCATAGCAACTAAAATAAAAGAGGGAAGGAAAGGCAAAAACGCAGCCTTCTAAGAAAGCAACTACAGCTCAGGTCTGTTCAACACATGGGGTAAAAGCTAAATGGAATAGTATTAGCTTGTACCTCTTTCCATGTCCTGTGAAGACACTGTGGAACAGCTCATTTTGTTCCTGTTAATCACTTCTGCAGCCTTCCCTGCTTGCTGTGCACAGTGAATGTACAGAGCACCTAAAGAAATCTGCTTCCTGTTGTTACCTGCAGCAACAGACCAAAAAGAGTACAAACCAAAAGCAGCTGCCCGTTGTCAACAGATGCAGTTATATTCTTCCACAGAGGAAAAATACAGGAGTACAAATCAGGAAAATTCCACTAATTTATTAGATGTCTTGTCCTTTGTAGGATAGTTTGAGCCAAATAAATCTTCACATTTAAATACAAAAATTCTTCGGAGTCACACRAGATTCCAGAAATGCCAGAACCCTGAGCTCCCCTCCCTTAACACAGAGAATAATCTCTCCCACCCACTTCTCTGCCCAGGCCTGCATTGCRTCCACGTTAGGGTCTCTGGCCCATCTTCTTCAGGGTTCGGTTCAGCTGGAATGAGAGAAAGCAAAGGTCAGAAAAGTACACWGTGATTGATATACACTACTGTTCCCCTCAGCAGACTTTATGCAATGCCTCTTAACTCCTTCCTCTCCAACTCACTGACAAAGAGAGCTCTCAAGCAAGTGCAGTGTGTCAAGAAGGAAAATAAGGAGAACTCTCTCCTCTCCAAGACAGCAGAGCAAAATGCGAGGAGAAAAGAGGATATAACTTGCAGCAGTGGTATCACAACCCTGTATCAAATCCCCAAATCTCAGAATTTTATCCTCTGAGTTTTCAGTGCGGAACAACCTCTGGTGGAGGAGAGTGAAGCAGTGACAGAATATCACCTCCTGGCCAAGTGCAATGCTGAAGCCATGCTCCAGAAATCTTTGAGGCCATTTTCTAGAGCCATAGTTATAGTTACAGATACAATTTTTGTTGTGTTACTGCTAGGTACATTGCATTTATCTAGGGACAATGGATAATGTCCAGTATTCCTGGACAGTAAAACYCTCCTCCTTTTCCAGTGTGGCTCACTTCTCACAAAAACACACCATTCTTCAAAGGCCAGCAGCTGCTGCTTAGAACACCTGCCTTTGCCCAGTGCCTTACAGAGCCAGGGCTCAGTCCAGCATGGAATTACACAGCTGTCTCACAAGTGTGGACTCTCAAGAGCCTGCACAGCACAGTTCTTGCCCCATGTTTCCTGCAGTGCTACACAGCTCTCCCGCCCAGGCCTCACCTCCTCAAACTTGTGGATCTGCCGGATGAAGAAGTCCCCGTAGCGTCGAGCGACCTTTGTGTCTGCAATATGGATCATGTCCTGGGAAAGGAACAGCACAAGATTTGGAAATGGACCGTGCTAGCAGGGAGGCAGCAAGAATTGCCACACATAAGGATCAGCCTAAGGGGCTTCACCCCAGACTTGGTTCAGCATCACACATATCTGACCTGTGCTAGTCCCATAACAATATTCCATTTTCCATGAGCGGTCTTTCCTAAACCTTTGCCTGGGATGGGTGCCCAGTTAACGCTGTATTTACTTTCCACGTTCTTACCCCTTCTACTTTTTTGCATGCACTTTCGCAGTTCCAACCCCAGYTCATGCTTCCCTCTTTTCAGTCACACTATACACCAGGAGAGCTGGGCTGAGACACAGCATGAGACCTTGCAAGCAGTGTGCTACAAGGACCAAGAACAAGGAGCAACCTGGTCTTCCTAGCAAGAAACCTAACAGTTACTGCTATCTTCTTTGAAAATAAAGTCCTGCAAGACTCTTTGTTATACTTCCTGCTGCTGGAGCTCCAAGGGCATATGGTGACAGAGCCACACCTTGTGTTTAGATTCCTCCTAGAGCAACCTTAGCTAAATTCTGCTCCAGTGCAAAGCAGACCCGTAACGTGACCAAGCAACACCTCTGCTTTGTCAAATAAGGGAGAGATGAGACGGGGACACCCCACAAGTACAATTCTACCTGACACACCACCAGCAGCATTATCTGTCAGTCAATTACCACCTCCCAGACCACTGACAGTTTCTTCTGTCCTGGGGAAGCGTATGTTTTCTAGGTACACTGATTGCTAAAGCTGCCTGTGATATTCGATCACTCTTCACCCAACACTCTTTTTATGCAGGGCTGTAACTTCATTGTGGGCAGCCAAGCTATACATGGCAATGGAAGAAGGAATGCTTCCCACAGAATGGAGCAAAACTAGGTGCTGCCAATTGCAGAATTCTTGGGTGAAAGAATTTCCCAGCCAGCAAGTGGCAGATACCAACCTTGTCAATATAGAAGTCAACCTCAGAGGCAGACTGGAACTCCCCATCCAGGGCAGATATGCCACTGGTCCATACCAGGTTCTTCATCTTGTGCTTGAAGACAAGCAACTGGATACGGAACTCCTGCTCTGTGAGGTCTAAGAAGCCAGCCAGCTTCGCCACAGGCATGGTGGTGTAGAGCTTGAGGAAGCTACGGATGGTGGAGAGCTGGGCCTGCTGCTGAACCTCATCAGCAAAGACCTTGAGCTGCTGCAGGAAGGGCTCCTTGTGGTAGTTGGGGTGGACGTTGTCATAATTGGGCACCACGGGGGAGAGGAACTTGGGGCAAGCGTAACTGAAGAGCTCCTCATAGACCTGTGCATCGCCCTTCTGCATGCGCAGCATCTTGTCCCCGTACTTCTCGCGCAGCTGCAGGTGGATGCTCTCGTCTATGCGCATGGGGTACATGGTGAGGGCGATGGCCAGCAGTGCATGCATCTGCTCATTCTGCTTGTTAATCTGAGACAGAGAGGAGACCCTGTCAGCCCCACAGCATGTGCTCAGGCTTTAGGGTGCTCAAGGGAGCTGGGAGCTGCACTTTGCATAGGAAGATTCTTTACAGAGAGCACTGATGGTCCTAATGCTCAAGGGGGACAGCACAAAGCAGTGCCTCTGGGCAAAGCAGATGGATGAATGACAGACATATCAAGGCTCCTATTAAAAAAAAAACTGGGCTAGACAAAAGGAAGGTGCAGAGTGAATGCATCCAGAGCCATGTAGAACCCAGATGGCCTGGATGTGTTTGATTGTTTTGGTACAAAAACATGAAGAGAAGATAGACAGTTTAATAACATCTGGCAAGAGACAGTTATCAGGGAGGTGAGTGATGAAAAGAYTGAGAATGAAAATCTGAGTGTGGGATGAAATAGACAGCTGTGCGGCTGCAACAGACACATCAAATTTTTGAAGTGTCATGGAATTAAGTCAAGCAKGATATGGCTAAAAAAAGAGTTAGAAATTAATCATAAGGATAAAAAGCGGACATCAGGTAAAACAGGCATCAAAACCAGTCGTAAGACAGCTTAAGTAGAAAGGAGCTTTGTTACAGCTATGTCTGTGAATGATTATCAGATAAGGGAAATGTATCTGACAATGACTGCAACGTGAAGTGCAGGACAGGACTAGGAACATAAGTGAGTCTGAAGGAACATCAACAAGAGTATTATTAGCAGCTGATACTCATTAAAAAACCTTSCTAGAGGCAGATGGACCTGGGACAACAGTACGGGGAACACCCAAAGTAACTAGTGACATAGCTAAGAGAAAATATTGTCATCCATAGCAAAGGAGTTCAGAGGATCCCCAGTCACCACCACCAGCAAAGTCCAGGAARATAAAGCTGGACTATTAGACAAAAGCTATCAAGTGACAGTGGAGGAACAGGAAAGAAGACAGCAGCTTTCGCTTTTGGGAAGTCTAGTCTATTCTATCTCTTACCATCTCATATTTGTAGGTGGTTCTCTGAAACATGCTCTTGGTCCTCTGGATGTAGAGGAGGATGTTGGCAAAGACACGGATGGCATCCTGGTAACGCCGCATCATAAGGTATGCAAAGCCTACGTAGTAATAGGTGGTCACCTGGCACTCAGGAACCCGGGAGTACATGCTCTGAGAAGGAAGGAGTAACATCTTATGTTAGAGGGGAGACAGCAATCCAAACTGTTTGCTATCCAGARTCCAACCACCTCTGCTTTCACTCCCATCCCAAATATAGAAAAGAGAGGGTTAATTCAGGATACCTCACTTCCCACCCACCCCTGCAGCAGCTTCCTCACTGTTTTATTAGATCATCTAATTTCCTATGTTTTCCAGTTTCAGCTTCCTGCAAGCAGAAGACTCCTGCACTGTGCCTAACATTGCTCTGCTCAGTTCCCTTTCCCCCTATTTCATTCCACATCCTGTGCCAGACAGCACATATGTAGATCTGTGCCAAGCCCAGGCTCAAGCCCATTGCAGCTAGGCTGTATTATTAACCACAAGCAGCACCCAATCTGAAGGCAAAAACACACATGGTGTGAGTGGGCACAGTGAGAACGGAAGTCAAAAATATGAGAAAGAGCCACTGACAAAGGTAAGAATGGTGTATTCAATTCAGGCAGTTACCACCGCACTAACACTTGCAGTTCCAACAGTRTTCTCTGTAACAACACTGCCTTGCATAACACAGCAAACCTCCTAAAAAACTAGGCAATTGTACTTCAACAGCATCAGGAATTATCATATGGCTTGATTTAGTGCCAGCTGTGCTCAATTACAAACTCCTGACAACCACAGTGGATACAAACAGTTCATCAGCTGGAAAATTCAATATAGCAATTTTTCACCAGCATATTTGAGCAAAGGCATTTACAATACTGCAAAAGAAAGGTTACAATGTGTTTTATTACCTTCTTGTTGAGCTCGATGTTCTCCAGCACCTTGATGGCTTGGTAGTAATCTCCCAGCAGAGAGTGCAGACGCAGCAGCCCTACCAGGCTGAAATAGCCCAGCATCTTGTAGAGGGAGTGGCGCCCATATTCACCAGCCACACTTTCAGGGTCACCTAGGAAAAAAAGGAACCACAGTGCCATCCTACAAGAAGTTACCCTTTCAATACTTTTGTGTTTAAAAGCAAAGGGAGCAAGGCCTGAAATGCAATCACTGGCACTTCTCACCTAAGGCCAACAGAACCTTTGCCCAGCCAATCCATCGATTATGGGTTTGATCCAGCTTCCAAACAAAGTTAACCATGTTGGGCCAAATCAAAGCAAGGCAGCAGAGACACGAGTCCTGCTGGGCACCAGCCAAAGCTCACCTCCACTTGTATAGACCTCCAGCTGTCGGTTGATGTTGGATTTGTCCACCAGAGAGTGCAGCACATTAAGGACACTGTGGACATTCCAGATCTTGGGGTTGGAACGAAGGAAATCAATTTCCTCTTCAGACTTTTTGGCTGTTTTACAGCGATACTGGCTGAAAGACTGGAACTACAGGAAAAAGCAGAGATTCAATGATGAGCAGCTTGTTTGGAGATGCTCAGCTAAGTGCATTTAGCTTACAGCTTGTTCACACAAATGCATTACAATAAACAACAAGTTGCAASCAAAAACAAGGTTTCATGTGACATCACATTGAAATCAAAATAGCAGATTATACCACTTTTAAAGCACTTAAAAAATTACACAGTASAGAAGGAAAAGGCCAGGAGACAGATTGAAACAGAAAATGATCTCTTAAACAATTAGGACAGGCAAATAAACACAAATTTTCTGTCTGAACAGGCAGAGAACAACCAAATTGTGTTTGCATACACACATGTTTTTTCTCTACATGTACACATCATTTTAGTTCTCAAGCTTGACARGACAACACTTGAGGAATTCCAGGCAGCTCTATAATAAAAAGTTACAGAAAAAGGAATACATTCTCTATGGAGAAAAAACCAATAACATTTGACATCTGTACTGCTTCACTCAGAACAGTAAGTGGAAAAGTATTTCTTTATGTCAGGATGTCAGATCATAGCTTATTTCAAATCAGGTCATCAGTCTCTCAGTGCAAGCATAAAGGCCCTACTGACTAAGACAGAACTTCTGTTCTGAAACAAAAGTTCAGGACTCCTCAAAGAGCACCCTGTAATTTAAAAATCTGTACATTGAAAAGTACTTCATCTACCTGGTAACACAAGAGTAACAGTGATCATCAAAGATTTTCAAACTGCAATGGTACCCTTGCTATAGAAATCACAGTAAAGGAAGACACGGAAAATTTATACAACTAGTAAAGGGAAGGTCACCCCAAAATGGCAAAGTTTTATAGTCATGTACCTGGTATATGAATTCATCAATGATATCCCAGAGCCACTGGTTGGGCAGTTCCAGAGGAGCAGGGCCATCAGCATCTGCAGGAGAATAGATAAGAGGGTTAATACTTTGAGCAATAACATTTTCAGAACTGGAGGAATAGACAAATAAAAGAACACAAGAATTTCCCTGAAATAGGAGATGTAGCAACAGATGAATGAAGCTTCCACTAGGGCAGTGATATGTAGCTTTGACTACCTCAACTGCCTTCACTTTCAAAGACTGTGAACGTGCACAGGGTTAATCTCTAGAGTGTGACTGCTCASCAGCATCAACTCTCAGAAACTGCACACAGATGATAGAGGTTTATCCTAACTGATCCATTCTCCACATGAGGCTTGACACTAATATTTGTTCCAAGGGGAGTTAACAGTAAACAGTTGTGAAACACTGCAAGTTTTCTTTAGCTTACACTTTTATTTTACTTTTTACAAAAGATAGGTGAAGCAGTTCACAGCAAGACAGAAAGCTAAGTAAGTTTTGTTTTTTACAGTATTTCAGAAAGCACTGAAACTATTTCTGCTTTTTGTGGTTTTAAATTCATGGATGTAAATTGCTTTTCATTCAACAAACTCAAACATGCGAAGTTTATAGACTACCTTTCACTCTATTATTTATGAACAARTATTTTGCAGTTCTTCTGACCCTTTCTCCAGCTCTGCCCTCTCCATCCAATCTCTTTCTCCAAAACAGACAACAGAAATAAATTGCAGCAACTTACTGAGAATGTAGTTGAAGAGATTGCAGTAGTTGTAATAGGACTCAAATCTCTGCTCCAGTGTGGGCCCCCCCTGTGAAAAGAAGTCAGTACAGTCTCCTTCATTTCAAGCAGGGCAGGAGGGAGTTCACACGCAACAGCATAAGGACAGTCACAATAGCTGAAGAGTGCTAGAGCCAGTATTCAACTAGGACATCACCCAGAAAACCTGAAACTGTAGCACTATTGTCCCACAGAACAGGGATGACTTTTCCTGTACAGGTAGCTTCTCCCGGCAYGACTGAACAGTCAAACCTCCTGTAAATATTCTGCATTAACCTTCCCTGTTCGTCTCTGCTGTTCACACTTAAGAACTTTCTACTACCTTAATCAGCTTCCCTTCCTTCTCTACTCATGAGAGGCCTTAACAAACGAACAATTCTGTTTCTGGACAGCATTTCTAAACACTTTGACCTACTGGTTCCTGTTTCAGCTGGAGACACTGAGTCTGAGAATCACTAACAGCACAGCWTGAGAAACCAGTTCCTCTTGTTAAAGCCTGGCTTGAGTTAACACAGTAGCCTTTTAAAAGTGCGCATTTCTCCACCCTCTGGTCCACATAAAAATTGCAGTTATTACTTATTTACCCCTAAGTCACTCATCTGTTCAGATTTTTTCCTTTAAGAACCAAATACTATAATTTTCCCACTGCTTTCAAAGCAGCTTAAAAAAAGGCAAGGTTTGTTTTGTTTCACAGAGCATTACTCCTTTCATTTCATTCTTCTCCATCCTTCATGGCATCCATATTTCCCTCTTCCATCATTGGGCTCCGATCCAATGTCAGGTTTTTAATTACAAATAATTCATCTTCCTCTTGTAACATCCCTTCTCACCCACCTGCTCATTTGAAGAACAGCCACAAAGAAACACACAAAAGCAATAAAAAGGAAAATTCAATTACCTTCCAACAGCCCCTTCTTCCCTAACTCACTAACCATTACATTTGATGTTAGCAACAAACAGCCTCCTGAAAACTCAGATCCAGTCTCCTAATTCATCTGAGCTACCAGGGAAACCTGTACACTCATCACCACCAAGCTTGAAGAGAGAGCTAACAATGCTCAGGCAGACAGTCAAGTCTTTCTTGCTTTTCAGCAATCAGTGAATCCTTACTATACTAAGTAAAGGCAAGAATTTTAAACTTCCCTAAAACCAACRTGACTTATAGCTCATGAACCCATCCAATCCTGTCTTGCAAAGATTAGGGGACCATTGATACTGTAGTRGCAATAAAATTTGACAAGTTTGCTGGCAGAGAAGCCAGCACACAGTCTGTAAGGAGACACAGGGCCAACACTCACGCTGACTTTGGCATAGATGTGCCTGTAGTACAGCTCCTTGTAAAGGATCAAGAAAACAGCATCTGGAAAAGATGACAGAAGGAGACATTAGCAAGCCACAAGGCCTATCAGCCTCCTGCCACAACAATAAAGGGAGGCACAAAAAGACACTTTGCTCAAGTCTGATTTCTTGACAGGCATCTGCTGAAGGAGCTGCCAGAGCAAACAAAGGCGACTGACTCAGGCAGGAACAACGCTGTGCCCCTGCTAATTCGGGATCAGAATTGATTCTATTCCTTCTTTCTCTGACAGCCAAAGAGAAAGTGGAAGACTCACCATTTCCAACTTGAGGAGCAATGGCCTCAGCCTCTGGCCATGGAGTATTCTTAAAAAACCTTTCTGTCAGTTTTGTCCAGCTGAAAGACAGACACACATGTGGTATGAGAAGCCACTTSTCTCTCAGTATGACAGTGCTGGAGTCAGAGATGACAACAGAGAGGCCCTGGACTTGGTGAAAGCTAAGCAGCACCACCAACCCCGGGTAGTAAGCCCAATKTTGAAGCAAAGAATAAGAATTGCAAACTAAGCAATCAGACTTCAATTTATTCCTCAGGCTCAGAACAACCCTGTGTGCCACTTCTGCATTCCTTTTATGATGACACAGCTACAAGCAGGAGTGGAAGCAGCTGTTGCGAAGAGACACAAGTTACACCTCACAGCTTTCTGACTAGCATGACTGAGATTCCCTTTTGCAGCCTTCCCACCTGTTAGGCCAGGGCTGATGCTTTTCTTCAGGCAGGTTACAACTCACCGACACTTATGTTAGCCTAATGGGCTGAATATATCTGGGGTTTATTTTTTTCCCAGTAATCAAACCAAGCCTGTTTTAAAGAAAGCCCAAGTTTGGAACGGCACAGGTAATAATCAGCCTTTCCTCTTAAGGGCATCACAGTTTAAACARCGATTTCCATTCGCTGGAAGGGTAGTACTATACCTGTTCTCATAAATGTCCTGGATCTCGTACACCTTCTGATCAATAACATCACTGGAAACACGGCTGGCCTGAAGCTCGTACACCTTCTGGTCAATGAGATCTGACACTGTCTTGTGGAAATACTGAATGAAGTTCTTGATCACTTCGGGGATCACCTGGTAGGTCTGCTGTTCGTATTGGCGTTCGTAGGCCAGGTCTTGCTTCGGGTCTCCTGCGGATAAGGAGGAGCAGTGAGGCAGCCGCCCGGCCAACAGACCCAGCCGGGCGCAAGCAGGCCCGGGGCGCTCTTGGGGCCCTCACACTCACCCGTGTGCATATCATAGTCATTGGAGTACGCGTACGGGTCGTAAGCGGCCTGTGGGGAGAGAGTGGCAATGAGTCCCCGCGAACAGCCCGGACACGACCCCCGCTCCCCCCCGAGCCCCCGCGCCTCCGCCCGCACCTCGTTGTCGTAGTCCTCCCCCGGGTAGGCCATGGCGGCGGCGTGCACGGAAAGGGCTCCGGGCGGAAACTCGGGCCCGGCCCGGCGCGGACACAAGGTGCCGGGAGGGGGGCACTGCGAAGGCTGAGCTATTTCTATTGGTTAAAACAACTGCCTGTCTTGGGCCGCTTGAGCCGTCATGGGCGGGCTGCGGCCCCATCCTCTATCTGATTGGGTAATACGTCTGCCCGTCAGGTTCTCCTGCGCATAGCCTCCACTTCCCGCCCCGCCTCTTTCCCACCCGCTTCTTCCCCATTGGCTGTATGCGCAGCTTGTGTCGCCGTCCATTGGCCGAGAGGTCACGGCCCGCCCTGTTGCTATGGTGACGCCCCGCCCCTCTCCCCGGATCGGGCCGTGACGGGATGGAGGGTGGCGGTGGGGCAGACGCGGCGCCCGGCGCGGGACCGGAACAGGGACCGGGACCGGAGCCAGAACCAGAGCCAGAGCCGCGCGTCATGCTGCCGTCATTGGAGCCGGGTGGACCCTTCGGCTACCTGCACGTCCTGTGGCAGCGGGAGGAGCCCGCGGGCAAGATCCCGGCCCGCCGCCTGCGCAGGGCCGCCCGCCTGCACCGCCGGCTGGGGCCTACGGGCAAGGAGGCGTACGGTGAGCGGCGGGGGGCGGAGAGTCCATGTCCCGCTCCGGAACCACCCTTCCTTCGGCCGGCTCCGAACGGGACATCGGGAGGGAGGTCCGATCTRTTGGGTGGGCGTCTTGGGAAGGCTTCTCCGGTCCTATCAGGGGAGGGTGCCCTTCAGGAGTGGGCGGGCTCGTGACCGACTTTGGGAGGAGACAAGGAGAACGATTCTTACCTGGTGTCTTCATCTCCTCCTTCCCTTCCTCTGGACTGAGCCAGCAGCAGTGTGACTTGGCCCCGTACCTGTGCTCGAGCACCAGGATGGGGTGTTTCAGTAGGGAAACGTGCCTTTTTCCTCTTTCTAATAATTATTTTCTTTATCCCACAGCTCTGAAAAGACTGCGTGAGGCTGCCAATAGCAATGATTTGGACACAGGTAAGGCTTCTATCAGTCCCACTTAGGACTTCTTRGRAGRGCAGCATATCAAAGACTCTTACTTCAGGATAGGAGGAAGAGGGTGCAGATAGTTTGTGGACAGGGTGCTTTAGATGCTTCAGATCTAGAAAATGCTTCTTTGAAGCCTAGGTTTGTTCTTTGAGCAGAGTGGGGCTGGTTATAGTGTTGACTTTTCCCCTACATCTAGTTCATAGTGTTAGTTTTCCATCTGCCTGGAGCTAAATCAGCACTGCATTGTTCCAGATGTTTTGATATGTTTTTTTTTACCCAGTTGTTAGCAGCAAGAGAATAATGTTTTTATTTGGGGGAAAAGTTAGGATCGTCTATGCCATACCCTGTATGATGAAGCAGTGTGACCCAGCAGGTTAGAACCAGGGCCAGAGATGGTCTCTTACCTTCTTCTGGTTTCTGCAAAATGTGCTTGTGGCCTGTAAATTCTACGTTAAAAATGTCCAACCTCAACAATACATCTTTTTCTCCCAGACTTTGTTCATTGAAGCATATCAGAGTTAGTTTATCAAAACTTGAAGTTTCAGTAGTTTTCCGAAGCTGTGTTCCTACAAAAGTAACTTATGATAACTTTGTGAGATGCTGGCTAAGAGCAATATGATAACACATWATTTATAATCAATAAATATATATTGATTATGTCTAAGCAATTAATTTAAAATACAATTAAAACCTTTAACTGAAACTATTTTAATGTTCTGTCATTTCCAACAATTCCCCCCTTTAGAAGTGACCTTAACTTTCCTTTAAGATTAGTTCCACTTAAATCATTAAGTGTCTAGCAAAACGTAAGACAATAAAATGCAAAAATTTCATTTGTGTCTTGTTATAAGACATATATCATATCATATATCATATATATCATTCATTCCCAATGAAATTCCAGATCAGGGTATTATAGTATTATATCAAAATACTATATTTTAATAGTATTTTGATAACTTCTCTTATTTTGTTGGTACAACAAGGAAAAGCTTCAGGCCATCCAGAAAATGTGTCAGCTAAAACCAACAGGTATTAATATCCCTCTTGTCCAAGTAACTCAGAAAAATCAATTTGCCTATTAACTCCAGGACATTTTCTTCTTGTTGTAGTCTCTAAAGGAGGTCTTTTGTAGGACTTTGGATTGTTTTCCAAACACTTACTGACTACACTTTTGATTATTCCTGTCATTTTTAAACTAATTACTTGATGCTTCACCTTTAATAGCTTCTGCTCTCCAGTGTATTTCTCGGTGTTTATCTTTGGCTACTTGTCTCATTGCTACTTGATTTACTACGTACGGTATCTCATTCAATTTCTCTTTATTTTGGCAAAATAACAGCTGTAAATAATTGTGGTAAACTACCAGGAACTAGCCATTTTTCTTGATTATCTAATAAACTGACCAGCAGAAGATACAATATTCTGTTAACTGTTTCCGAGTTAAAAAAATTTCTTTTAAACTCTTCCCAGTTGCAAAATACAACCTAAAGGTGAACATTTGGGTTTTCCCCCTCTTCCCGGTTCGAGGAGAAAAACTTAGTAAATATAAATTTCAGCAAGCACTAAAACTGGCAGTAGAGAGCGCTCTACGCACACAAATACAATTCCAATCACTAAAACGGCAGCMGCTGCGGTGCTAACGCCACGGGGAGAGATCGGAGCAAACAATCCTCACTTTAATAATTTACATTTACGTTACTGAAAAACAAACAGTACACACCAAATACTGTAAGATTCACAGTAAACCTACAACTGCTTSAACACTCTTACCACAAATGAATTTTCATACAAAGGCAATTTATACCTTTAGCAAACCTTACCACATTCCCACATTTTCCAGCACTAACACATAACATAGGCTTTAATAAGTACAGAAATATCTGGGCAAAACCTGTCCACAACGTGGTTCTTTGTGCAAGCAGCACTGTGTCCAACTAATCTGTGAACAAAGCAGAGGGTGAGGACTCGAACCACACCTTTTGATAGTCACTTATATAGTTTTACAATATATATAAAAAATACCTTTTTAGTGTTAGTGAGTAAAACATTACTTTATTGTTGACCAGGAGGGGTGTGTGTGGCTGACAAAATTCACATATTTCTCAAGGCAAAGGAATAAAACTTTTTCACTTATACATATTTAGCAAACAAAAAAATTAATGTTCATCAGTTCTAAGTTATATAATTCTCTTTCATTAATTAATATTSTGTCCTCTATTGGTTATTGATTTCTTGCTTCTCATGCTAATTAGTCCATATTTTTAGTCTTTTTAGTATCTTTTTCTTTCAGTAGGCACTTTCCAACACCTTTACTGAGTCTTTGTTAGTGTCTTCTTTATCTTCTGGTTTCTGCAGAGTCCTTGTGGTCCATAAATTCTACATTCCAGATGTCCAACCTCAGCAATACATCTTCCCCTGGTTTTGTTCATTGAAGCATATCTGAGTTCATTTATCAAAAGTTAATGTTTCAGTAGTTTCCCCAAGCTGTGTTCCTACAAAAGTACCTTATGATGGCATTGCTAAATGCTGGCTAAGAATAATTTAAGAATAACACAATGCGTATAATTTTTATATGTGTGTGTATATATATATATATATATATATAAATTATGATTAACTGAAACTATTAACTTCAAAGTTAATTGAAACCACTGAGTAAAATTATTAAACAGTTATATCGTTTCCAACAGGAGGATGAAAGAATGCAGCTTTATGCAAGTCTTAGTTTCAGTCCAGCTTGGATTTGATAGGCAGGTTCCTGTGTTTACAATCCTCTTGTGTTTTGTTTACTCTGCAATTTGAGGAAGTTGTCTTATGGTTATTTATTCTTCATCAACAAGTAAACATCTTTGCTGTTTCCTGTGGTGACACTGGGTGGGAGAGGTAATGTTCTTTCTACTTGGTTCAGGGGAAGAGTAGCTTAAGTGTTCCCCTTRAGGGCTCTTACTGAGGCACTGCAAATCTCCCTGTCTTTCTTCTGAAGTATCAAACATTCCATGTTAATGCCAATTCCATCTTTTCAGGTGATCCTTTCAGTTCTGTATCACACTGGGAAGTAGAAGGTGTACAGGAAGAAATTCAAAGGTGGCTATAATTTGGAAGCTGAGATGAATGGTGACTTTCAGAAGCCTTTAACAGTCTTGACTTTTGTAGAATATGCTGTTTCAAAGATCTCAAAATATAGTGAACCTGTCAGCATTTTTAACAGCTATGGAATGAGCTTTATTTTACACACCAATTACTGTATCAGGATGATCTCAAAACAACAGGAGTAATAGCCTTTACAGTTGCCCTTATACATGTTTAAGTGCTATTTTTATACCCTTAATCTTTCCAGCCTTTACTGGTATCTTTGCACTGCTCTTGGCAGGTCAGTACACTCCCTTGCCTACTTCCTGAACCGTAGCCACCATTGAAGGGTCATAGTCAAAACAGCTATGAAGAAGTGGCTTTTCTCACTATCTGTGGTTACACTGTGAAACTTCCAACCACAGGTCCATGTTGATGTGAAAAGTTTACACAAGTGCAGGAAAGGATCATGCAAATCCACAGGGAAAGCCCATGGAGAGGTACTAAGACTAGGATGCTAATTCTAGATTGGTAAGTGCCTGAAATGCAGCTGTCTAAAACTGAGACAGAGTTAGCCCCTGAGTTAGCTAACTGAGAGTTAGCCCCATATCCTTCCTGTTCTATTCTCTGGGCATTTGCTGCTGATTGTCCTTGGAGCTTGAAGATATGTCTAGATGGATCCTTAGCCGTTAGAGCTGTTGGCTTATCTTTTATGGCAATGTGTGGGAAGTACTGAAGGCTGAATCAGAGGGTGGAGGTTATGCTGCTTAGGCTGGTTCTGTTGAGCTAGGTTGCTGGTGGGAACTGGTTCAAGTCCAGTTGACTTAGTGGCTGACAGCATATGTGTCTACCCCCAGAAGAGCAGACAGCATTATCCTCTCTGAAGGTGCCCCCTCAGCTTACCTGCTCTCTTCTCTTTGGTGCTGTCAGTGCAGCAACTCTTGGAGGATGGAACAGACCCCTGTGCTGCGGATGACAAAGGCCGGACAGCCCTGCACTTTGCCTCCTGCAATGGCAACGATCACATTGGTGAGTGGRGATGGGGAGTTCTGTCTTCCAGCATCTCTGTGGCAGGGACTTGGAAGAGTGCTCTTTATTTTGATTCAGCACTTTGCAGAGGTTGCTGTTTTCTGTTCCTTTTGTGTCAAAAGTTGCCAGCTGAACTCTGATCCCAGTGTTTGCCATGTCTGCCTGCTGGAGAGAGAGCAGGACCTCCCAGTTTTAGGGCTGTACTGGTGCAGAGGGAAGGGTGTCCTTCCTCACAGTTCTTTGCTGCAGGAAGCCCAGGGGCAGTGGCACTGCCTGGCTTTSTGCTGGGTCCTTCAGCATTACTGTGCAAAACCCTGCACAGCATTACTGAGACAGGGACGTCTCAGTAAGGAAACTGATGAGCAAAACAGAAGCACCTGTAAGGCAGCCTACTGGCTCACACAAGGACCTGTGGCTCATGTGGGCCTGACCTCTGGGGCAAGAGGAAGGGACTGATGTGGCTCTGTTTCCTTGCTTCTAGTGCAGCTGCTTCTGGACCATGGGGCTGACCCAAACCAGAGAGATGGGCTGGGCAACACTCCGTTACACTTGGGTAAGTGCCACATAGATGAGCTTTGCATGCAGAGAGGTGAGGTTAATACCACCTTACTGTTCCTTTCCTCTCCACCTTTCTCTTGCCTGTGCCTCATAGAATGTATCCCCAGATGTAAGAATCCAGGAGGGACTCTGCACTTAATTAGATTTACTCCTTACAAATRTGTAGGGTCAGAGAAAAAGTTGGAGAAAATTGATTTCCCTCCTTCTGCCATCCCCAAGGAGTGCAGCATCTGTTCCAGAGAGAATACTCAGGCTTGAGTGTGAGGTTACCTTAGCATTTAGGCTGTTCCTCTTTCCCATGACAAAGAAGCCCTTTGGGAAGCAGAAAGCTCTGAGCAGAAACTCAGATTTTTGTTTGTACCTCTGAGTTGTGTGTCCTGTGTTTTCCCTCCCCAGCTGCCTGCACGAACCACGTTCCTGTCATCACCACGCTGCTGCGCGGAGGTAACATTTCCTCTATAACAATTACAGCTTGTCCCCTTCCTGCCCTGTCCTGTTGATACTCCCCAGGGACACCAAATCTTGATGGTAGACCTCAGTGTCCTTGCTCATGCATCCAACAGGGGCCAGAGTTGATGCCTTGGATCGAGCTGGCAGAACCCCACTGCACCTCGCTAAATCAAAGCTGAATATCCTGCAGGAAGGACTCTCCCACAGCCTGGAGGCCGTACGCCTTGAAGTGAAACAGGTAAAAGAAACGGTCCATGTTCTGGTAAGGTCGTGCAGCCCATGGCAGTCTCCTGCACTCTTTGTTGAAATACCTGTCTGTAGGCTCTTAACTGCTGTGGGAAGAGTTTGATTTTTCCTTTGCTTTTGAGACACCTTCCTTTTTCCCAGCCTCTACTCTCATTTTTCCTAGGCCCTCCCTTGGCTCTGGTAGTCAAGGATGCATTGAGTGTCTGAATCCTTGGGCTGTATGGAGCATTCTCTTTTCTTCATCCATCATATAAGACAGATGCCTTGTGGCAGGAGAAAGACCACAGCACGAGGCTGTACCTATGGCATAAAYGTGCTCTGTATTCCTAGCAGTCAACCCTGCTCCATTGTGTGGATACATGGAATAGGAAAGCACTCCTGGAGCTGCAGATGCGTGGGGCATGGGCCTCACTTTGGGAGGCACATAGCCACAAGGATTTTTATCCTCTGTGCACAAGTGGATCCTTCTGGAATGGGTAGTCCCTGCTCCTCACAGCAAGGGGAGCTAACTAGCCGTAAAGAAAAGCTTGGTGCTTTCAGGGCTAGACCTTATGCGGCTGCAGCTGGGCTTATCTCTCTTCCCTGTTCTTAAGCCAGGCACAAGGATCACAACTAGTCCTTGTGTGGCTGGTGAACGCCTGTGGTGACTCATTGGACTCTGATGCTGCCATCAGTGCTTGTGCAGTTGCTTTGCCTGTGTTTGTCTCTGGGGGTCATGTACTCTGCCATGTGCTGCAGCATCAAGGCTACATACTTGGCAATTCAACTGCAATTTTATTTTTCCTGTAAAGACACCCCAGCCTGGTGCAGCTCTCTGATGTTTGCCTCTTACACCGGTTTGTTTCAGATCATCCAGATGTTGCGGGAATACCTGGACCGTCTAGGGAGGCATGAGCAAAAGGAGCAACTGGATGACCTCTGCTCCAGGCTACAGATGACTAGCACAAAGGAGCAGGTAGGCAGCATTGAGATACTCTGACTCACCTCCTTGCACTGGGACTCCTGCATTTAGGAGATGGYAACTGCACCCCAATGCTCAAACTGGGTTAAGTTCGCAAGTTACGTGATGACCCATGGTACTCCTTTAGGTAAAAATTCAAAATGCAGAAAGCATCATTGTGCCTAGCAGCTCGGCAGGGAAGCTGAGGATCAGATGGGCTGAGGGCACAGTCAGTTTAAGGCCAGGATCAGCACAACCACATGGGGTTGCAGGGCCTGGGTTTTTTTTCCTACAAAAGACTGGTGTTAAGAAACAGGCTTAGAGGAAACAGCCCTGAYGCCATTGTTGAGTTTTGTGCAATGTAGCAACATGCTTGTATTTTAAGGACTGGCTAAATCACACGGAGTGGAGGTCAAGCATCACCCTCCTGAAGAATGAGTGGAAGCTCCCATTGCCTTAGATTAGGGCTTGTTTGATCATGAGGATAGTATCACTTCTGCATGATTGTTGGCATCAAAGGGATCCTGTCCTGGTATAAGCTCAGCATGAGCATTAACGGCAATTCTAGTTCAAGGGTGGTCCTGCTGTATGGGGATTTCTTCTGTGGTGGTGGGGGGCTGCATAGCTGCATTCCCCTCCCTGATGGCCCCCCRTATTCTTTCATCAGGTGGATGAGGTTACAGACCTCCTGGCCAGCTTCACRTCACTCAGCCTGCAGATGCAGAAGATGGAGAATACGTAATGGGCTTCCAAATCACCTTCCTGATGCTGCAGAAGAAGCCTTAAAGAGAAGAAAGGGAAGCTGAAGTTTGCTTCCCAGATTGCTGACTAAACATTTCTGCTAGGAGCCAATACTGTCAGACTGACTCTCCAGTGATGCTCAGACTCTCCAGTGATGCTCAGTCCCTGTTGGTGCGGCCACAGCTGTCCCATGGGGAAGCAACAGGCTTTGCACAACAGAGCAACAGAGAAGAGTGTTGCAGCTGTGACTTTTGGGTAAAAGAGCTGCTCTACTTTTTACCAGATGGGCTGGCAATGAATAGGGTACCCTTTCCAGCGGTATATTGCCTTCTCCTAAGTATGTAACTCAATGTAGGTGGTGGTCAATGCCATGTGCAGTCACCAGCCCCGACTAGTGCATTCAGCAGCTAGCCAGCATCACAGAAATGCTTGGAAGAGRCACCTTTTGCCACCTCCATACTGCCCAATTGCATGAGGGAGATAGCGAATGCCTTGAACAGCAGAAGGCTTTGTGCTATGAGAACACACTTTTAACTCTGCATGCTAGAAGCTGAGCAAACATACTGCCTTGAGAAATGTGCGCTAGCGTAATCCTCATCTCAGAGCCTGCTTTCACAGGGCAAAGAATGTGTCTGGTTACAAATGGGATACAAAGTTTTCATGGCTAGACTAACAGCTTTCACTGGACCCATTTTTTAAGTCCCTGCTGTCAGTGCTTAAATATTACAGTGTATCACTTGCAAAAAATMCCCAGGTACACTGCTAGCAGGTCAGAGCTGCCCTGATGAGAGGATAATGATAGGAGGGTGACAGTCTTAGCACAGTTCTAGGCAGACATCTACTTCTTGCAAAAAAACCCCACAATAACTAACTTCTGTGTTTTTTGTTGCTGGCAGTCTCAGGCAAGAGGTCCAGTTGTGACAGGAGGTATTGTGCATTCATATTGTGCAATAATATTGTGTATCGGGCTGGGGTGGAGGTGGATTTACCTCTGCCTCAGCAGCACCAAACCCACTGCTCAGCCATGCTGTGTCTCTTGCTTGTCATGGAGAGCCTTAAATGCAGTGTGAGAAACAAATTATGGCTTATGCTGGGAACCTGAAGTGATGCAGCTGTGAAGGATGAAGGGAAATGCTCTTGCTGCTCTCTTGCTTCTTAACCCACTGTGGTTAGCAATGAAGATTTAGATTGCTTTGTTTTGGAGCAGGGATCCGTGAAATCTCATTGGTAGGATACCAACAGCAACAAGGTAACATGAACATGCCCAATAGTAATCTGAGTTCCCACCTGTGTACTGCACCGTGGTGTGCTGGTAGCTATACCCATCCCACAGCTTGGAAGTCACTGTATTAGGATTCAGCTTAAACATGCAGCAGCCACAGTTTGAAACATTTTTCAGAGACCTTTAGGTCAGCATGCACTCTGATATCTGCCTCTTATCCAGGAAGAGGCTAAGTGGACCTCTGTTCAAAGCTGAGATACCAGGAATAGGCATGGCTTTTAGATGCGTTCATCTGTGGAGTGCTGGAGGACACAACTAGGGCCAACAATCTCACAGCTGAGCTGGAGCTGTCACTGTGCATCTTGACACTTCATTTTGATATGCTGGATAGGAAGGATGCCGAGAGGATGGGAGACAATCTGACCTTTTTGTATTTTCAACTTCAATAAAATCCTGTCAACCTTTTACAATTCCTCAGCCAAGTTGTCTTTTTCAGAGTGGTCCATTCCTTTTTAAGTCTGTTCCAGGCCTCATGCACAGCACAGGACTGSATAACTGTTTCTCTCGTGGCCCTCAAATCAGAAGTGACAACATGAAGTTGTTTGAGTTCAAACACCACCCTGTTTGCAGATCCAAGTACACAGTTGCTGGCTGACCTTTTCTGATCCTGGCTACCACAGCCAAGAAATCCAGACTTTAAATCTAGGTAGTTGCTGTGAAACCATGCAAATCAAGGAAAGAGAATCCCAGCAGGAGTGCTTCAAGCTGGAAGATGAGTTGTTTTGCAAAGAGGAAAAGCAGCCTTCCCCAGTTGCTGAAACTGTGCCTTGCCTCATGCTGGATTAAATTATAGTGCTGTGAAGAGAGGGCAAGGGGTTGAGGGGCTGGGGAGGGACATCTGGGCAGGACAGAGAAATCCCAGTATGGCCCCTATGTGAGGACCAGATAACCTTCATGCCCAGTCTAGTGAACTTGTTTTTCCCTTCGCAGCCCAGCCTTGATGTCCACTGTGTTKGTTTTGCTTGGCCCAGTTTTTGGAAGTGGGGGGGCCAAAAAGATGGCTCCTGTGAGAAGCTTCTGGAGGCTTCCACCATGTCCAGCAGAGCCAATTGCTGTTGGCTCTGAGGCTGATGGACATGCCACTGACCAAACCTGGGCTAATTGGAGATGGTGGTTACGCCTCTGTGAAAACATATTTAAGAAGAAATCAAAACAAAGGTGGTAGTCACAGTAGTTTTGCTAGAGGAGGAGGACGAGGCTGAGAATATATGAGGGATGCAGACACCAAGGTCAGTG